>NC_030859.1:5301420-5398013 GCF_000208745.1 Theobroma cacao
ATTAAATTTAAATAATACTAAATAATATTCTTTGTTACATTTATTATATTCAAATAATAATATTAAGTAATATGCTTTATAATATTTATTATAGTGAAATAATATTTAAATATTTTCATTTCCCTTTTTTTGAAAATGAAGTAAAAAATTTTGTGTCTTTTGTGCTTTAGAGAGAGGAGTGAGGAAGAGAGAAAAAAAATTGGTTTAGTATTTTTTATAAGGTAATTTTTTAAATTGTAAAAGGATATATTTGTCTAATCAACTTTTTTTCTTATTCCCAACAATTTGGAATAGCTATTACCAAGGGGGGCCTTGGTAATGGCTATTCAGGCTTCTCTTGGAATGGTTATTTTAAAGAATAATCATTCCATTGAACCAAATGCAGCTTTATCTCAAGAATGAAAATAGGGGAGGAATGGCTATTCCATTCCCCCCAACCAAGCATGCCCTTAATGCTTAGGTTGAGAGGAGTTTAAAAGCATATGCAAGGCAAGTCACGTGCTAGACAGTAGCTCTAATTAGTTAATCTTATTGATAATAAAGTTGTAAATATTTTTAAAATTGGTTCTAAGTTACTTAGTGACAGTGATGTAAATAATAAATTTAGTTTTAACTTTCTTGTCTTTCAGGATTTGTATAATTACATTTTTACCACTAATGAACAGTGGATTCTGGTTAATGAAACTCAACAAATTCCAAAAAATCTTTTTTTCTTGTTCTTGATTTTTTCCCCAAATTTTATCAATTTCAACATGTATCTAAATTTATATTTACACAATGGATGTGCGTCAATATGGTATTGCTTTCAATAATGTGGGTTTCATTTAGACTTGATAATTTTGGACACAACACAAAAAGAGACGGAGTTAAATAGATTTTGATTTAATCTTTTCATGTTTCATATTTTAACTGTGTTAAACACGATTAACATATTTTAATACTTTTAATTAATTGTATTTAAATGTGTATAAGTGACACGTTTAGCAATCCATTTAAATTAATAGTAAAAGATTATTTTAACTTGATTTAAATAATTTTAAATCATTATTTTAAAAGTCCTTTTAAATTTGATAAAGATAATAGGGTAATGACACCCTAATCCTAATTTTTTTTGTTACTTTCTTTTCATTTGGATCTATTCCAAAAGAAAGGCATAGTCACTTGGCCTGCACCACATTCCTTTCCTCTTCTTCTTCCCTAACCCCAATTCCAATTTTTCACTCTTCTCTTCTTCGCTAATATTCCCAAAAAAAACCCCTCAAAAACACTAACCCTAAAAGCCTTTTCCTCCAATCTGGTGGTGTCATAGTTGATTTTAGATGTTATTAATATTTTAAGATTGGATGTTAAGGATGGGTTTCATTATTTTGATAATGAATTTTATGAATACTATTTATGTCAAATTTTATTAAATTTAATGTTGTTATTATTTAGTTATGATTGTTTTTATGATTATTAATTTTAAATTTGAATAAGAAAATTATATTTAATTATAAATATTTTAATTTAATCGTGTATTAATCGTGTTAAACATGTTAGAAAAAAATTGGCTTAATCGTGTTTAGGTTTTAACAATCGTGTCATGTCGTATAAAATATAACCGGACACGTTTAATAGACGTGTTAATCAAATCATGTTACGTAATTTTTTAACTTATTTATATACGTGTTTTCTGACACAAAAAATTATTCATATCGTATTCATATTTATTAATATAACCGTTACTACTTATATTAACATGACAATTAAAAACGCAAGAAGACGAATTTTTCAAATCTAAATTCACAGCTCGTATGTGTCAGAGCTGTCTATGCGAATATGCATAGGTTGATTCGATTCTTAGAAAGTGGGCGGCAGAGGCATATCAAGACTTCACTAGCGGGAGTGATACAATAGGATTATAGTATTTCTTGGAAAGGGACTGCCATGGACTTAATCAGTTTGTCACTTCCCCATGGCCGGCAACTAAGTACAAATACAACAGATTAATTTCCTCCATAATCATCCATTAATTTCCTCCATAATCATCCATCATTAGTGATGGATGCATGGAATATGGATGGATGTTCAATGATTTTTTCAAGTGGATTTGAGTACATACTATATAAAGGCATCTAGGTTTAACTCAAGTGATAAAAATTAAATTTACATGAAACATTTTTAAGATTCGATAAACGTAAAATCTTTCCTTTATTTAAAAAAATATTAATTTGTAAAGATGCACAAAATGAATTAAATAAAATTATGCATGATATAATTTTTTTTAAAGGTATGATATAATATTTTTTTGAAAAACATGAGATAACATTTTTATTTTTTCTTTTTTTGAAAGACATAATAAACATTTTTATAATGTAACATTACGTAATAATAATATGATATTGAAAGATAGTGAAGAGATTTGAACTCTTATATTTTGTTTTATATTTTCTTTATTATGAGAGGCTATGGCCCCCATTGTAAATAACAAAGCTACATTATTAACCTTGTGCTTATCGACGTTCAACTTTATATCGAGACATATATAAATCAAATCAACTTGACTTCATATCCTAGACTGAACAACATTGTATGCAGCACAAAGTTTTAGTCTTGGCCTTTTGCCATAGCATAGAGCAAATTCATCAGAAAGAAAATGTCAGTTGAAGAGTCTTGGACCGTCCCCATCAAGGAAGAATCCGGCAATTCTCAGCCGCTGGTCAACCGAGGCGGCTTCGATTCGCATACCGGCATTTATTCTTCACTTTTTCCACTTAGTGACCATCTCAAAGTTCCTAGTGATCCTGACCTTGGCATTGCCTCGTTTGTGCTATCACAGTTTCCTCATCCTCAGGTTGGTGAATCAAAAGTTGCACTCATTGACTCAGCTACAAACCAGCAACTCACATACGCTCAACTCCATCGATCAATTCAATCGCTTGCCTGTGGCCTTTACCACCTCGGAGTCCGCAAAGGTGATGTTGTGTTCCTTTTGTCCCCAAACTCACTCTTGTACCCAACGATATGTCTTGCAATTCTTTCACTTGGTGCAATACTCTCACCTACCAATCCAATCAATACCCCCTCGGAAATAGCTAAACAGGTACTTGACTCGGGTGCTAAGCTTGCGATCTCAGCCCCCGAGGAGTTACATAAGCTGCTACAAACTGGGGTGCCTACAATTATTACGTCTCGTCAGTCAGATGAGGATTCGTTATCTATCGAAGAACTGATTGAGTGCTGCGATCCACGTGAATTACCGGAAACTAAGGTTAAACAGTCAGATACCGCTGCTATATTGTACTCTTCGGGTACGACCGGAACAAGCAAGGGAGTGATTTTAACGCATTCGAATTTCATAACAACGACTCGACTTGTAAGATGGTATGCAGAAGCAACATCATCCCAAAATGACATATTTTTGGGGTTTATACCCATCTTTCACATATATGGGCTTGCATTTTTCGGGGTAGGACTTTTAACTGCTGGTATCACCACTGTGTTAATGCCAAGATTCGATTTACAGGCCATGTTGGATGCAATTCAGACTCATAAAGTTAACAACATTCCTGCTGTGCCCCCTGTGATACTTGGCCTGGTGAAGTACTGCAAAGGTAATAGCAAATTGTCAACATTGAGGAGGGTTGGTTCAGGGGCTGCACCCTTGAGCAAGGAATTGACAGACGCATTCAGGGAACAGTTTCCCTGGGTGGAGCTGAGGCAAGGCTACGGGCTAACCGAAACCTGCGGCGCCACCTCCGGTTTCGTGTCTCACGAGGAAGCTAAAGCTCACCCAGGGTCATGCGGAATGCTGCTGCCAACCTGTTGGGCTAAGGTGGTTGATACAGAAACAGGGTTGGCTTTGCCACCTTACAGGAAAGGAGAGCTGTGGCTAAACGGTCCTACAACTATGAAAGGGTATTTGGGAAACAAGGAAGCAACGGCTGCAACAATAGATAAAGATGGGTGGCTTAAAACAGGGGATCTTGGCTACTTTGATGAGGATGGATTTCTTTATATTGTTGATAGGATAAAGGAGCTTATCAAGCATAACGGGTATCAGGTATCTAAGCAATACCAGATTTAACTCTGTGACAACTTTTAGAATTTGCATTGTTTTCAAGAACCAAACCTGCCTTGATTAATTGTTCAAAAACCTGTTTTCCATTCAGGTGGCTCCAGCAGAACTGGAAGCAGTGCTTTTAGGCCATCCCGATATTGTGGACGCTGCAGTTATACCGTGCGTGCAACCCTTAAAGAAGTAGTGTGGCTGTCATGCGGTCGTATTTGCATGTGTATTTGACACTGTTTTGATTTTTGCAGGGTTGAAGTTGAGGAATCAGGGCAGATACCAATGGCATATGTTGTGAAGGCAGCTGCCTCTCAACTCACTGAGGAACAAGTCATTAAATTTGTAGCTACTCAGGTTGGTCTTTTGGAATCAAAAGATATAATTCTTATTTATTAAAAAATAAAAAAATAACTTATTAGCACCTATGTTTTATCTTAGTTAATGTATAAATCAATTGTTATGTGATTAATAGGTAAATGAAACCCACACCCATCTTAGTACTAGTTTCGCCCGCACATCAATAAACATGATCAATTATATGTGTGTGTGCACATGCATGTCACGTGCTGCACATGCAACCTAGACTGAGGAACCACCACGTGACACACGCGTGGGGCAGAAACAAATTATTCTAAAATAAATGTTAAAAAAGAACTTATTTGCCATGCATGAACTCTTTCAGGTGGCTCCATACAAGAAAGTAAGAAGAGTGGAATTCATAAATGCCATCCCAAAGTCAGCAGCTGGCAAAATCTTGAGGAAGGAGCTCATCCTACAAAGCCAACAGCAAATTCTCTCCAAATTGTAATTTTTATACTTCTGTTATCCGTTGCACTAGCTCAACAAAAGCCACCGAAATTTATGATGAAATGCTAGTAGCTTGCTCTTTCTGTCTTTTCTTTTTGGGAGATGAAACGGTTGTTGCTCTAATTTCCTTATAAAATAGCAATGCACACTTGTGAGTTTTCTCCTTTTTCTGCAAAGAAAGTGGCCACAGTCTCAATGGGTGATGACAGGGCAACCAATCTCCAGTTTTTTCCCTAATTGCTCAAACAGGAACAAATGAAGATAAGAAGTGAAAAGGGAAGAGAAAAACAATACATGCTCTGAAAATGTATGCAAAACAGTAACTTGCTTACACAATTTCTTCTCTTCCAATCTCACCGGACTCAACATAAATTACAAGAACAGGTCCTTCTCATTCAGGAAAAGAGACGAGACTCGATATAAATTTTGCAGATTTATAATCACAAGAAGCAAAGCAATCTGTAATGTTCAAGAGATTCCTTGCATATCAATATAATTCGATCGAGGGCACAGGAACTAACAAATAAAATCAAGAGTACAAAACTTGCCCAGTTTACAGGAGACAGAACAGCGACCCATTGAACAAAAAGGCTTAAAATTTAATAAATAAAATAAATAAATTGCCGGAGGCAACCTAGCTAGAGAAAGAACAAATTCATATAGACTATATTCTAGTAAGCAGTTCAGAATCTATCTCCTCAAGAAAATGCTGCAATGGCTGAAACTCAAAAGCCCACAAACACTTATTAAGCTAACACATGTAGACCATGTGCACAATCTAAATGTTCTTCAAGTAAGATTGCACTCTGATATCTTCAGGGCTGGATCATACCCAGTCCATTGCTTCAGATATACTAGATCAACTAACAATGGCACGATCCCTTTTTCAAATGATAAGCAACTTCTATGTGCTTCCAGCTATCCACCGCCAAACACCACCAGAACCTTGCCTCTGGGCAGCTGAAAGCTCCATCTCCTGTTCCAGTGCTGACTTTTGTCTCCTAAGTACTTGTACTTCGTTCTCTATGGACTGTAATGATTCCAGCATCTTTTGTAGTTCAGCAATTTGAGCCTGGATATATAAACATGTCTTAGATCTTGGGTCTAAAGTGTAAAAAAGAATAAGTTAAAAATCTAGAATGAAATAAAAAAATATGAAAAACTGAAAACCTCAAGTTTAAAGCATCTTGATCTCTCAGATATCAGCTGACCTTGGACAGATTGGAGTTCCTACAACACAACGGCAAATTAAAATAACAAAAACTTCAAACGTTAAACTATGAGCCACTTCAAGAGCATACCTTGGATAATTCAGTATGATTACTATTGAATTCATCAATCTTCTCTCTGAGCCTAGAGTTTTCTGCTGTGACTTCTTCAATTGACAACTCCAACACCTTTTTCTCTTCTTTAATTGCATCAATTTCAATATTGACATCCTTTTTAGGAACATTGTTTTCAACTCCATTAAAGTTCAGATCTATTATTTGTGGAAAATCCAACTTTTCTGACTTTGCCAAGGCATATGCAGCAGTAACAGAAGCTGCTGCTGCTGCTGCTGCTGGGGACTGAAAAATCTTGGGATGAGATGAGTCTCTTGGTTTGAGTTTCATAACAAAAACCTATCACGTGATAGACAACCACCAAAAATCAGGGAAAAAGAAATGATACATACTGGCATAGATTCAGCAATTTAAAAAACGTGATTTTGAATAAAATGTTGTTAAACAATATACCTCATTACTATATTTCCCATTGTATCCACCAAAGGCAACCAAATGCTTCTCCCCATCAATTATTGCTGAGCAAACACTTAGTCCCTGCATTTGAATAGCCAATTGCCAGGAAAATTTAGTCAAACCCAAAGTTAAATCAATTATATAAGAAATTAAAGCATAAGACATAAAAATGTTACTGAGGTAAAAAAAAAAGACATAAAAATGTTGGATAAATAGCAAACATATGCTTCTTAAGCAATGATCATGAAAACAATTTGGAAACGATAAATGTTGGATAAAAATGTTACAGCAGTAAGGACTATCACCAAAAGTTATTCTAAAAGAAAAATCTCAATATGCAGCCACATTCCAAAAATCTTGTCCAAGTAAAAGTTCAGCTAGTATTCACAGATATACACTTTATCAAAGGCTCAGAGTAGTAACCTCACTAGCAAGTGGATGCCTTTCTTTCAAAGTTGTCAAAGTAGACCAAACTAACTTAGACATATTTAAGGCAAGAGTCTCCAGGCAACCTGTAATGAAAAAAGTGAATTAGCAAATGAAATTCCGACATAAATAAGATTTCATGAAAAATTACATCACACGTACCATTGCTGTTATCTCCACCACCAACAATATACCACATTTCATCAATGGAAATACCAGCATGACCTGCCCTAGGACTCACCAAATCACCCTGAACTTGTGGTTGGGACCACTCCATCTGCATGGCAATCCAGGTTCAATTCCAGTCAATCAAACCATTCAGACTACTTAAGCAGAACACTAAATTTTTAATGCTATTAGAATAACCTTATCTCTAGCTTATTATCATCATAAAAAATCTGCTTCACCTGCTGCAGTTCATATTTCTTTACGACAGAAAGAATGATCAAATCATAAAACTGGCACTAATTGCTAAGGAAGATACTATGCAATATGCAGTATTGCTTAAATATATTGAATGAAATATAATGGCTAGTATATCTCCAGAATTAAGATCTAGACTTTTTTTTTTTTGAGATGAAAAGAAAATATTTTTACTTTCATTAAGGTCAAGATAAAGGTAAGGTACTTGCATGAAAAAGATCCAGCATCTATTGTACAGTTAATGGAGACTGTCCAGCCAATTTAGGGTTGGACTGAAACACCCAATACCCTCGTATAGAAACTAATATGACCTTATCGACAAGACGATGGGTCAATTGATGTCAATTTAAGTGCCAAAGAACGGTGACAAGTAAAAGGAGTATTTTGGAATAAAATATTCCGCATGCGATAAAATAATAATTAAATAATAATAATTTTATCAAGGATGAATTAGCGAGTTAAAAGGTGATTCGGAAGTAAACTGGGGCAAAGTAAGATCTTTTGGACCCCTGAAACACTAGAGGAAAATTTTTGAAAAAAAAAAAATATTTTATTAATAAAATAATATTAAAATATTAATGTTTTATCTGTTGTTGAAATTAGTTATGAAAGAGGATTATATGACTAATCTAAGTGGGAAAGAAGAAATAAGAAAAATTTTGAAAAAAAACGATGATAGTGGGGCCCACGTGTCCTTATTAAATGAAGTAGAACGGATAAGTAAATATTTAAATATTATGATGACATTTTAAGTGCCAAAGAGCAGTGACTAGTGAAAGGAGTATATTGGAATAAAATATTTCGCATGCGATAAAATAGTAATTGAATAATAATAATTTTACCGAGGATGAATTAGCGAGTTGAAAGGTGATTCGGAAGTAAACCGGGACAAAGTAAAATCTTTTGGAGCCCTAAAACGCTAGAGAAAATTTTTTTAAAAAAAATAATATTAAAATATTAATGTTTTATCTGTTGTCGAAATTAATCATGAAAGAGGATTATATGACTAATCTAAGTGGAAGAAAAGAAATAAAAAATAATTTTAAAGAAAAATGATAATAGTGGAGCTCGCGTGTCCTTATTAAATAGATGTAGAGCAGGTAAGTAAATATTTAAATATTATGATGACATCTTGATGAAGTACAAATTTTATATCATATTTGTACGCGTGTAAAGAAAGAAGATAGAAGGAAATTGGAGTTTAAGAAATGTTGGAAGAATTAAATTGTAAAGAATGAAAGTTTGAAAGGTCACATGATAAATAAAGGAATGTTTAAGGACTTATGTGCAAATTTTAACATTTAAAGTTAAATGGGAATTTACTAACCAAGTAAAGGTAGATTATGTGAAATATGAGATGAACATGTGGATTCACTATTATATGCAATTATAGCATGCAAAAAGAAGAAGTTAGCGGAAAACATATAAGACCACTACCATGTAAAGTAAAAGAAAGAATAAGACTAAAATTAATTTATATGTAATGTGATTGGTGCATTGGTGGTCAAATGAAGAAAGAAGAAAATGGGTTGCATGTGATTTAAATGAGTCAAAGATTGACTAAATAAAATATAAGATAAAAGTGATGCATGAAATAAAAAAATAAAAAAAGAATGAGAAAGTGAGGTGACAGGTGAAAAGGTTCCAAAAAACTATTTGTCTTGTAATTGTAACCACATGAAAGAAAAAAGAAAATGACAAATGACTAAATCTTGAGCAATCCGTCCATGAGAGGAAAGTAAAGAAAAAAAGAAAGAAAATAATAAAAAAAAATAATTTTGGACAATCCGCCTATATGTGGACAAAATGAGAAAGTGAAAGCCATTTTCAAGACTTTTGAAATAATGTGACAGCAACTTTACCAAAGAAGTCTTAAATCTTGCCTGCATAATCCTTATCCTTTACTTTCTTCAAACATTATATTTTCACAACATCAAATCTCACAACCAATATAGGCATTCTTCTTAACCCATAATCATATAACATAACCAATCAAGGATTAGGCTACAAATTGTCTTACCTTTTCTCAATAATTTAACTTGAACTAAAATCAAGAAATCTCAAGCTCCTTGGTAGTGTAATCTCACATTCCTTGCGAATCACCAATATATATGGTTTCCTTGGCACCCCACACGGTATTCTTTTGCTGCCACAAATATTTTCACACATTATAATCGGTTCAAAAACCATATATTCAATCAAATTAACAATTTTTATCTTCCTTACTTTGAAATCTTTAAGTCAAATCACCAAACTCTCCTTAAATTTCAACATGGCGTGTGGGTGGGAGGAAAAACCTCTCGATTCTTCTCTAGCTTTTCCAAGCCGAACCTCCACCAAGCTTTTCTCTTCTTTCTCCTTTCTTCCTTTCTCCTTTCTTCCAAGCCGATTCTCCCTTTTCTTTTTATCTCAATGATGCGATTTTCTTTCAAAGCAAAGTCATTTTGCTATTTTTTGGTTTGGGCGAATATCACAAAAATGGTACTTGAGATGGTCTTGTCAAATCTTCTCTTTCTTTCCTTTTCTTTTCTCATGGGCGGACCCCTCAAGGCAAAAGCTTTGAAAATGACTTTCACTTTCTCATTTTGTCCACACATGGACGAATTATCCAAAATCATTTCTTTTTCTATTATTTTCTTTCCTTTTCTCTTTACTTTCCTCTCATGGACGAATTGCTCAAGGTTTGATCATTTGTCATTTTCAATTTTCTTTCATGTGGTTACAATTACAAGGCAAATAGGTTTTTGAAACCTTTTCACCCACCACCTCACTTTCCCATTCTTTTTTCATTTCTTCATTCCATGCATCACTTTTATCTTATATTTTATTTAGTCAATCTTTGACCCATTCAAGTCACATGCAACCCACTTTCTCCTTTCTTCATTTGACCACCAATGCACCAATCACATTACATGCAAATTAATTTGTCTTATTCTTTTTTTTCCTTTACATGGTGGGGGTCTTATATGTTCCCCGCTAACTTCTCCTTTTTGCATGCTATAATTGCATGTAATAGTGAATTCACATGTTCATCTCATATCCCACATAATCTAAATTTCCTTAGTTAGTAAATTCGCATTTAACTTCAAATGTTAAAATTTGCACATAAGTCCTCAAACTTTTCTTTATTAACCATATGACCTTCAAAACTTTCATTCTTCACAATTTGGTCCTTCCAACATTTCTTAAAACTTCAATTTCCTTTTATCTTACTTCCTTTACACTCGTACAAATAGGATATAAAATTTACACTTCATCAAGATGTCACCATAATATTTAAATATTTACTTACCCGCTCTAACTCTATTTAGTAAGGACCCATGAGCCCCACTATCATCGTTTTTCAAAATTCTTTTTTTTTTCTTCTCTCTTAGATTAGTCATATAATCCTCCTTCATGACTAATTTAAATAACAGATAAAATATTAATATTTTAACATTATTTTATTAATAAAAATATTATTATTATTATTATTTTCAAAAATTTTCCTCTAACCTTCTAGGGCTCCAAAAGATCTTACTTTGCCTCGATTTACTTCTAAATCACCTTTTAACTCGCTAATTCATCCTCGATAAAAATATTGTTATTTAATTACTATTTTATCGCATGCAAAATATTTTATTCTAAAATACTCTTCACTTGTCACCGTTCTTTGGCACTTAAATTGACATCAGTTGACCCTTCGTCTTGTCGATAAGGTCATATTGGTTTCTATACAAGGGTATGGGGTGTTACATGGACCAGCTTCATGGACTACATTGGAGATATCTTGGAATAGTTCATTATGACTTGAAAATATATATCCCCTATTTCAACAAGCACAAGTAAGCACACATGAGCATAAGCACTCTTCTTTCTATCTTTCGGCTATGTCAAAATGGCACTCAAAGATGATCTCTAGAGGCCATGCTAGTTACCAAGTTGTTTGATAAGCATTGCACACATTATTCATCATGGAAAAATGTGATCGCTTACTCAAGAAAGAAAAATTGACAATTAATGGCGTTCAACTCATACCAAAAATAAAATTGAATATAAATCCCGAAAGGGAAAAGAAAAGGTCCAACACTTACAGTCTGCAAGTCCAATACGTGAAGATCATTGAAGAATATTGAATGAGAACAACCACCAAAAATCAAAAGGTAGCGCTCAGCATGCACTGCAGCCGTGTGATCGAATCTTGGAGTTGGGGGTGTCTGCCTATCAAAGTACAACAAAAGTGACGCAGAATACTTCCGAAATTGCAAAGAATAACCAGCAATCAAAAGCAAAAAGATGCTTACATTGCCTCCACCATACTCCAAGTCATTGTCTCTAGATCAAGAACATGTACATCATTGAGCAATTTCCTGCTCCTGTCTTCTCCACCAAACACAATCAGTTTAGAACCTACCAGTGTCACAGAATAACCCCCAAGTGCTACCTGGAACATGTGGCACAAAATCAAATTCCCATAAGAGAAGACTCCAACAATGGGAAAGAACAAATTCTACCCTCCTTAAAGAACATATAACAACTGAAAATTAAAAATCAAAGGAGGATAGAATGAAACAAATAGGCAAAGCATAGAAGAAAAGGCAAATTTTTATTTTTAAAACAAAAAGACGCCATAATAAAGATAGTTACCGGAACTTTTCCTGAGGTCTCCATGACACCACAGACATGTGTCTCTAGATTGAGGACATGCACTACAAGAAGTCCATTAACATATTATTAGATTCCAAACAATGTACAAATTTCATTCGCTACCAACCATTAACCAGAACACCAGATTCCTTAACTTTTATAGGTGTATTTGTACCAAATGATCCTCAGAAATACAAACCTGTCATGGCATCAGAAGATTTCTTCGAATGCCCGCCTAGAAGAAGAAGGTTATTTTCCCACTTAATCTGCAAAAAATATATAAACAAGTAAAACTATATTCAAGTGCTTATTGAAAGTTGTATTGAGTCGCTGCATAAGTGGATATAAATTTAATAAGGCAAAAAGAATATATCAATCGGGATGGTGCATCTGAAGTCCCACCATACTATGATCTGAAGTGCCTGGAGGAACTTCCTGTGAGCCACTGTCTTCTGATTTATCAGCATCTGATTCGATCTTCAGTTTCAGACTAGACCATGTCAAACTTCTAAGATCAAATACCTGCAAAAGCAGCCAAAGAGCACATTACAAACAAGAAAGTACTTCCATATGTATCAACTGAGGTCAAGAATAAACCTGAATATCAGACAGGTATCGACCATTACGACTGCCTCCATGGATATATAGTTTTTCACCAACCACTGCTGCAGCATGCTACAGTGAAAAAGCCAAAAAAATGACATGATAAGCATCTAGCTAAAGAATCATAGAAAAAGGTAAGCACTTAAAAGAAAATCAATATAACAGCATTATTAAGGGTTAACAAACATGACCCAACACCCCAAAAGAGAGAGAAAACTATAAAAAAATGACACAACCAATAAGTTCTTGTGCATGGTTTACAATTTAAAGCAAATTACCTTGTACCGAGCTGATGGTCGTGCACCAGAAACTGGCAGTGCTACCCACTGCTCATAGGCCAAATCTGAAGGCCACTTGCTGAGATCCATTTCTTTTTTAATCTCTTCTGCTCCCATAACAACTGTTTGTATGTCAGTCAAGTTCTTAAAATGCATAATACAAACAATCATTTTAACAAAGAGAGACTCAACTCAGAACTCATAAGTTTCTAGAAACAAGGGAAAAGTGTTGTGGAAAATGGATTGAAGAGCATGATAAAATTCCATCCCCTATATAAAATTTGGTGAGAGGAGGAAAAATGGAAAGGAAACAAATTTCTAGAGCATTTTTAAAAATCACTCCCCTTTCCCTTTTGTTTACAAGATCCAAATAAAACCTCACTCTTGAGACATGAGACATACAGCAGAGGTTTTATATATCATACACACCATGATTTGATCCAGTAAAAAATTGAATATTGGAAAACTTATTAGGAAGATTATTGGTATCTCTATAGTTGAACAAGAAGACAATGGCTCGGTGAAAGGCTAAAGGAAGCATGTGCCATGAACAAGACCAGAGTAAGCTGCCTAAGTTACTGGCAAGTCACTCAAAAGACCAAATAATCTGAACTTAAAGGACAGAAAAAATTCCACTACCATAAAGATATCAATTTCATAGACAGCTTATACATAGTTAGCAGTATCTACTTGTTAACATTCAGAAAAAGTTTTAGCGGGATAACTAAACTTGATCACAACATTTTTTCAGAATTCTTCATATAGTTATGATTAAAACACCAATCTGATACAGATAACATTATCATAGTTATTAATACTATTCAAAATCTAGCAACCTAAACTTTTCAAAGGCAAAAACATAACAGAAAAAAATCATAAAATTGTTGTAACTAAACTCTAATAAAATGCAAAAATAATGGCAAATTATCAATTCAAAGCTAAATCACATACTATCTGACTCTTCAGAGTAATATCCCCTGTTTGATTGCAGAGAAAATGCAGGAAACCAATAAATAACAGTAATTTATATTTCTCCACTCAAATTAACCAGATAAAACTTGTTTGACTTAACAAAGTCAACATACTCCCATTTTCTTGGAAACAACAACGATCAATTTCCTTTCTTTTCCTTCCATTTTCTCAGCAACCAGACAGAGCTCTACAAATTCGACATTTACGGAGATCTAAATCTTTAAAACACACAACTGAATTAAAATTTAAAGTCTAAAATGCTTAAAACGAAAGAATTGAACTCAATTTACCTGAATTATGAAAAATTATGGAGAATAAACTTAGAGCCGTTGATTTTTAAGAACAAGATCTGAGAAATTGTTTATGTATATGGGATCGGGGGTGGGAGGGCAATGCGGGGTGAGATCAGACGGTGTTGATTCTCCGACAAGACGAAGAATCGAACACAAGCCTTTGAGATCTGAAATCTCTCAATCTCAGGTGAAGTGTTTGTTTTTTCCTTTGTGGTGGTGCCTACGTGTATTTTGCTGCAGACAAAAGAAACCGTAAAGATCGAAGTCACCTCTGTAAGCGTCGGAGCTCTTACCACTTACTATGCACACTCTGCCACTTCACTGTGTAATTTGTTTTTCCTAGCGTTTTGATATATCGCTGGGAATTTAATTGTTGAATATATGATTATTAAAAATATGATTATTGAAAATATAATTTTATAATATTTGGTATAATAAGAAAAAGAATGATCGTAGAAAATGTAATTATTTAGAAGATTATATTGTAATGTTTAATTTGAAAGTACTTTATTAAAAATATAATGTAAATTGATTTATGTATAAAAACATATAAATTGAATAAATTTATAATTTTAATATAAAATTATAACCTTTTAACTTTTAAGCAATTAAAATAATAAATAATAAAATTACAAAAATATTATGAGAATTTTATATTAATTATTTAAATATTAAAATATGTAAAATTATTAAATATTTAATTTTGTTTAAAAAAGATTGCTACCTATCCATGGAGGATAAGATAATATTTAATTTTTTCTTAAACTTATAAAAATTGAAAATAATAATGCTTAGAATTATGACATGAATAAAAAAAAATTATGCAAAGAAGAATATGTTGGACCTTCTCTTCATCGAAAACTTAATTTTGTATCTTTTTACACGAATTTGAATGTCAATCATTGTTCTTTAATGTCCACATAAGAATATCTATCAATAAATCAAAATTGCCTATCGATAAAAGCAATAACGTGCACCATCTATCAATAGATAGTAAATTTGATTGATGGACATTTAGCCATATGATGGAATGGTATCTATCGATAGATTGGAACATCTATCGATAGATATACTATTTTAATCGTATATGACGCTTCCTTTATCTCATAACAGGGGCATCCAAACACCTCATTCTCTCAAATCCCTTCAACTCTAATAAATTTCTCCGATTCTAAACTGTTAAAAGTATTTTCTTCTTAATTTTCGACATCAAAAATATAAATTTTCTCCAAAACGCTTCCAAATATCTTTAAAAATTTAGTTTAGGGTTTCATAAAACCCTAAGGCCTTAATCTCTCAAAATCTTGGATTCCCTTACGTTTTGAAAGAAATTGTATCGATTAAATCATTTCCCTCATCCTCTTCAACATTTCTACCGAATCATTTTTAACCAAAACACCTCAAGCCTCTAAATTTCATAAATTTTGAAAATGAGTCATAGACCTAAACGCACAAAGGTGACTGCTAAAAAGGGTTCAAGCAGCTCTACTGGTGCCGAGACATCTTCAACATCGAACGGGAGTTTTTCCTATGAAATGTCACTCATCCATCGCATGTTCAAAAATTCAACGACAAGTTCACCAAATGCAAGGTAATGCTTAGGCATATAATTGACTTTGATTACTTAAAGTCCATTGATTTCCCATACTTTGCAAACTTTTAATATTTAGGATGGACACATTACTTACAAATGAATAGGAAATACTATGAGAATTTAGTTCAGATCTTTTACTTCAATGCAACACAAAAATATGTAAAGTCGAAAACAGGTGACCTAGTGAACCATGATGATCAGTTTGTCACTCACATCATGGAAAAATGGATCCTTGTTACTTGTGCCCTAATAAAAAGAGTCCTTCACTTTACTTCCCTCCCAGAAGATCTCTGCTATGTCTTTGATAATGGTAACCTCTAGTTCGTGTTTATCTATGCACCACCAAATGACAGATGCAGTTTTAGTTGCACAAGGCTATCTTTCTTTGATCGAGTCTTGCACCTCATCATCACTCACACTATTCGTCCTCATGGCTCCATCTACCTCACTATCACCCAAGAAGACCTTTAGTTCTTATTTCACATCAAATATAATCGTCGTATTAACCTTGTTAAATTTATCATGGATGACATGTTCTGCACCATTAAAAGGAGTATCAAAAACCTTATTTACAACATGTTGATCAATGAGATCATAAACTACTTCAAGTTTACACCCGTTGTGATCTACCCAAAAACCATGCTTTGTTTAATTCTATCGACGAGCATAATATTGAAAAGTTGGGTTTTAAATTCAGAAACAACACTTGTTTAATGTAAGTAAGTTTCATGGATGAAGGTTTTCTGGTTTTGTTGTGAATTCACTACTAATGGTCTTGGGATTGATCTGGGACTGAGATTGAATCTAAATTGTTGAATCGGGATGAATGATGCTTGTGCCTCTTTGTTTACTACTGCACAAGATCAATCTACTGAAATCTGGAAACAAAATGGGATGTAAAAGATTTTATTTTTTAGCTTATGGTTTTTTGTATAGTCATGTACAAGGCTCTTTTTGGCCAACTTTTGATCATTGTAGAGGGATGGTTTAATGGGAATGGAAGGGTGGCCCCTTTGTTTTGTTTTCGTTGTGATTAAAGATGGGGATTGTTTTTAAGAATTTTGAATTGGAAGGATATACTCGGCTATCTGTGAGAGTATAATGTCCAATTCTTGATGTATGTATTTTGCTGTTGTTGTTTTTTTGGACAATGGAAAAATTTTTCCCTTTGTTTTTAATGAAAATATGTTCATAATTTTCAAAAAAAAAAAACTACTCTTCAATTTATCTCGTTGCTATTGCTCTATGATTCAATTTACCACTTTACTTCATTCTAATTCAAGTTCAGAAAGCTTAAGTTGATGCTTTAGTTCTACATGGTGACAAGGTTTTTCATAAGACAAAAAAGGGGAAAATTAGTTAAAATCTATATTTTGCTCATCACTTTACAGAAAGAAAAGTGTAAATGCAATGGGTGTTGATTTAAAGGAATAAAAACAAATTTTGTTTATGAAATCAAGAGACAATTAGTCAAAATTTGTATTTGTAAAGTGATGAGCAAATACAACTTTGTATATCACTTTACAAACAGGTAAAGTATTGCAAGGGGTGTTAGATTAAAAACACAAAAACAAATTTTAAATGAAATCTTTGGGAGAAAGTTAAAATTTGTATTTGCTCATCATTGAAAAAGTTTTAATGAAGAGCTAAGTGTTTTAAACTAAAAACAAGCAACAAGGTTTTTCAATTTTAAAACTAATTTCAATCTATTGATAGATGAAGAATATCTATTGATAGATGAAGAATATCTATCGATTGATGTTTATTCTCAATACATGACCTTAAAGACCAAGAACATCTATCAATAGATTCAGGGAATCTATCGACAGTTTGTCACTTAGGAAGAATTGAAAGTGAACTTGAGTAGTATTTATCGATAGATGCCGTGGATCTATTGATAGATAGACATATGAGAAAAGTCTAGCAAATTCCTTTATCGATAGATACATATATCTATCATAGATTGTCACCCAATACCAATGTCCCCTAAAATCTATCGATAGATGTGCAACATTTATCGATAGATACATATATCTATCATAGATTGTCACCCAATACCAATGTCCCCTAAAATCTATCGATAAATGTGCAACATTTATCGATAGATACATATATCTATCGATAAATTGTCACCCAATACTAATATCACCTGAAATCTCTCGATAGATCCGTGGTATTTATCGATAGATACATATATCTATCGATAAATTGTCACCCAATACTAATATCACCTGAAATCTCTCGATAGATCCGTGGTATTTATCGATAGATTTTCACCCGAGAGTATTCCAAAGGGACCCTAATGAACATTTATCAATAGATTAAAGTGAATTTTGAAGGTTTTTAAGAAAATCTATCGATATATGGTCCATCTCTTCAATCTATTCAACTTCTTCCAACTTTAATTTCTGTTAATTCTTCTCCCTGTATAATATTGTACTATCTAGATTTTCAAATATAAGGATCTTACCCAAGAAAATACCTTAAACTTTAAAGGATTAAAACTTTAAATAAAAAGATTCAAACAAAAGTTCCTAATATATTAACACCATTCAAATGCCAAATATTCTTCATACAACAAATAACCTTCAAACTCCAAACATTAAACATAAAGTTCCTACTGAACGACAATCTAAAAAAGTTTAACATGCAAATAACTAATAACTACTTGTCAATTGTAATTACTCTATATTGATGAGCCATTAAGTCTAAGCACTCTTTTCACATAAAAGATCTTGTATTCTTCTAACATGCTATAGAAGTAATTAACTTTTTTCTAGTCGCTGCAAATAATTTCTCTAGCTGTAATAACATCATCACGAGTCAACACTTAAAGTCTTTCAAATCCCTTACAGATCTCAAAAACTTCCATATTCTTGTCATCTTTAGTAGCCATGTATTTAAAACACTAGGCCAAGTTACTAATTTTTGTAGTTGCAACTTGACAAACATTCTTCAACTCACTTATATTGTTAAAAAATTACAGCTTTTCATGACAACTACCTCCAAATTTTGTCTTAGCTTTTTTTCGAATCAAATTTACCTTAAGCAACATTAAATTCCTTTTTGTTGTACCAGTGGATGTCGCAATGCTGGCATTGACAAGTTAAGTAGCTGACAAAGTCTCTTAAATGTTCACAAAGTTCACATCATCATTTTCATGTTCACCACCCAATCCATCGAATGCATCTCAAGTTGCTCTTACTATTGCTTCCTTGGATTTTATGTTCTCCACGGCATCAACTAGTGCCTCTTTTCCTTCTCCAGTTGCCTTATCTCTCCCAAATATAATTGCTAATTTATCAAAATGAGGAAAAGGCTTATTTCTAAGTTTTGTAGCAACTGGATGACCATGCAAGTCAATATCAAACAAACATTAATGAAAATAAGCAAATAATCGTATGGATTGAAATCAATAATAAGCACATATCAGTGATATAAATAACAAGGAAATATTTGATGACACCCATGTGCACTTACCTTCACCCATCCATTCCAAACGTCAGTTTCACAAGTGACACATTTGTTGATGTCATCCCACCCAAAGCTAGAAGCAAAATGGCCTAGCATTTCAGCAACTTCCCTATATTGTGACTTCAATAACCTTATTCTAGATTGTACATGTGGGATGTCTCTAATTTGACAATTTGTGATCTTTTCAACCATCCATTTCTCCAATTGTTGCAAGTAACCAGGCTTAAAAGTCCCATTATCTCTAGACTAACCATCAACATTCACAAGATTTAAACAACAATCAATTAGAATTGCATCTTCAAGAGGAGTCCATTGATGGGTGGATCTCTTACTTGTCTTTTGTGATCCTTCAGTTGGTGTTCCTTCCATCTACAATAACAAAATGTTAGGAAATGATTTTTATACTTGAGAGGTAGAAATGTATACAAAAAGAACTTCACACCTTTTCATACAAAAAATGTAAGAACTCAAAAAAACCCATCCACACATAAACACCCAAAAATATGCCCTCTATACAATCATTGCCCCATAACATAATCAAAGTTAGCAACCATAAACCCCCAAAAACCTAACATCTAATAATTACAATTACAAAAATATACTGTTACATTACGTTTCATTTCTAGATGCTAACCAGTCATCCCACATTTCTTGTGCCAAGTTATGTCTCCAATTATTCCATTCATTTGAGCTCTTAATGTATTGTATCATATATGCATTTTGCAATTCTACTAATCTCACATATCCTTAATTGAATTCATCCTTAAGTGAATCATGTGTCATCTCCCCCCTAATATGATTGTGTAACAAAGCACAAGCTGATATAATTCTGTATTTGGTTTTCACTAGATACCAATACTTCTCCCTAAGTATTACCCATCTTATCTTAAGAAATCTAAAACATTTCTCAATAACATTTCTAGCACTGTAGTGTTTGTAATTAAATAATTCTTTTTTTGATTGAGGAGTTTGATTTTGCTTCCATTCATTCAAATGATATCGTTGACCTCTATATGGAGTTAAAAATCCTTATCCATTTGTATATTTAGCATCATATAAATTGTAAAAACCTATGATAAGCAAATATTTTTGTATCAAGAACTGAATATATCAAGCTAAAACCAAAACTTTATAATTATTAATTTAACACATTTTATCCTTTTACCTTTGGGGACTTTCAAATCATTACTTCTAGAGATTGCATCTCGAAAAACCCTAGAGTTTGCAGTAGAACCTTCCCATCTAGGTAAGATATACATGAACTACATATATTGTGAACATACCCCAAAGACATTTGTAACAATCTCGTTCTTCCTTGTTTAGTATCTAAGCTTATCATTTTCTAAAGCATTGACTTTAACATATGTCCTATCTAAAGCACCTAAATAACTTTATTGTTTCTAATAGAATGGTGACACAAACATATATCTTATTAGATTTAAACTAATAAAATTTTATATTTAAATTATAAAGAGAAACCAATTTAAGTTTACCTTAAACCATTTCCATCATAGGTCAGTTGAATTCTCGGTTATAGGCTCCGGATTCTTCAATAGTATTACTTGTAACCTCAACACAGAATTTAAAACCACTCCAAATTGCCTACTTAATGTCTCACCACTTCTAACAAACTCTCTCTGTATTATCTTATTCTTTGCATGATGAGCAATGATGTATAAAAAGATTACAATCATTTCCTCAACATTCATATGTGTTGTTGGTTTAAGCCTACCACTGGTTTCAAGCATATTGCATTGTTTATAGAAGGTGCTCCTATTCATTTGAATATGTTCAATGCATGTCATATCATAATTAAAAACCATTCTTCTAAAGTTCAATTTCCTAATAATATGCCTCCCATAAATAGTACCATTACATGACCTTTTATGCTTTCTTTTTTTTAGGTGCACGTAACAATATTGATTAAGCAAAACAGTAATCATTTTTAGTGTTGTATAGAATTGTAATGCCAATATAATAGTAGACGTGATCACTGCAATATTCTATTTCGAACATCTGCTTATTGTCGTGAACTATAATATAGAAAATAAAATTAATAAAAGTGTAATCCAACGGCTAGTAATCAAACTGCACAACACATTGTACATATAAAAATAATAAGACAATCCACTTTGAACTTGTAGTTATTTTGAAGTTAATACAATAGAGAATGAAACAAGAAGTATAAGTACATACCATAAACAAGGTATAATTAACAACTAGTTGAAATACATTGTATATAGCATTTAATCCATATTTGTAAAGACACAAAAAAAAAAAAGTGCATGAATTCAACTTTAATACAAAATTTTTTTTGTTCAGACACTATATAAAGTCCGTTGCTACTAATATTATTATCAACGCTATATAAACACTATATACGAACAATGCTAATAAAACACTATAATTGATATACAAACACTATATGAAACACTATAATTGATATATAAACACTATATGAAACACTATATAAACACTGCTACTGATATTATTTTCAACATAAAATCCTTTTGCCAACCTTACAAACCATCAAAACAAAAAAAACTTGGACCAACCATCTTACATAAGTCACAAAACTATTATCCAACAAAAACTATTATTCTAAATCCAACAGGAAAGTGACAATTCTCTTTTTTACCTTGTTCGTTTTTTTCCCTTCTTTCTTAAACTTGCATTTCCTTCTACTTTATATATCTCCCCAATTCTAGTATTTTACAATAACTATTTTTTTAAAAGCAGAAGAAAGATTCATTAATTGAAGAAAGTGCAATGAAAGTTCCTTAAACAAGAGAAACAACGGCTTCTAGAACACAATCTAAGGAAATGAGAAGGAATGCCCCTCTTCATGGGAGAAACCTCCATTTTCCCTGAGCTCAATAAAACAAAACCATCATGCCAAAACAAGACAAATAGTATGAACAAAATCAATCAAGCAAAAAGCTAGGTTAAGACCCTTAACCCCTACACCAAATACAAAGTAGGAAAGGGAGCCTGACCCCTTTGAATCTATACAAAATCAACCCTTTACAGAAGTGTTTCACCTACCTTAACCCTAAAACCCATATTAAGATAACATACCACAAAATCACAAAGAATACTACAAAACCCAAACCTTAAAAATCTAATTTACTCAAGTTAAAAAGCCTTAAAATTCCTAAAAAAAATGAATGCCTGAGAAGTATTACATTGCAATATTTTCTACACTATACTTAAGTAGAAAAAGAAAGATGGCTTTGGTGCAGGTGACATGTTAGCCTTCTTACGAGTAGTGAGAAGAAGAAGAAATGTGTGGGTGGGCAAGAAGAAGAGAAGACCAAAAAATGAAAGAGTGTCGGGGTTATGATGGGGAAAAAAATGAGTTTTTACTTTTCCTTTGTTGAGGGAAAGTAACTTTCCCTCGGTAAGCTAAAGGAATGGATTCCCTTAGCTAAAGGTAATGACCTTTCCTTGCAATGCCATGCCTATCCACTTATTCTCAACCAAATAATGTATTTTGATTACACTCATTTAAAATATAGGGAATGTGTTTTACTTCCCTTGAACCAAAAGCAACCTAAGTTTTTTTAGTGACTATATAATTTCACTTACATTTAATTTGTGATACTTGGTAATTTTGAATATGGATTTAAAGTCTGGATTTAGAATAATTGTGTTTTATGTGTTAATCATGCCAATATGATTAAGACACAACTTAATCCATTTAAGATATGATTAATTAATTATGTTATCGTGTACACGTATAACCCATAGCTCATTTATTATTCATTTATTTAGTTGTATTTATGTATTTGGTAGAGATGTTTAGTTCACAATTAAGACTCGTTTATGTATCTGTATAAATATGAATATTTTTATGATGATTAAGATTTATTAATGTTGAATTTTATTATATTTGATAAATGTTGTGATTTTTATAAATTTTTATTATAAATTTAAATAATAGAATTATATTTTAATTTAATTATTTTAATCATGTTAATCATATTAATTGTGTATTAATTGTATCAAACGTGCTAATCATTAAAACATGTTATAAATTATATAAATTTTAATTATTTTAATCGTGTCATATCGTACAAAATTTAACACGACACATTTAATAAACATGTTAACAATGTCATAGCGTGTTACACTTTTATTAAACGTATTCATATATGTAGACTTATCAATTTTATATATGATCATGGACAGACCTACATTGAAAGGAGTGGAGTCACATGACACCACTCATTTATTTAAGTGTCCAAAATTTTTATTTGGTGTATTACTTAGGTTAGAGTTTTATGTAATTAATGATACTAATGAACTCACTAGTTTTTTTTAAAAATTTTATAGGGAGTGGGGTCAAAGAATCCAAATCAAAGTAGATTTTTTTGCTAATATTTAAATACTACATGGAAAAATAAAAAAATTTGCTTCCATAATTTAAGATTTTATTAAAAAAATTAAAACCTAAACTACTCTCCTTTTTCATAAAATTTCCTTCTATAATTAAACCTAAATTACTCTCTCTCTCCAAAAATAGTACTTTCTATAATTTAATTTCCTTTTTATTATTATTTTAGTTATGACACCACTCAAAAATATTTCTAGATCCACACTTATATACAACATAAACACGACACAAGTCTAAGTGAGTTTGGGTTTAGGCTAATCGTGTTTCGTGTATTAATCATGTCGACATGGTTAAGACATGAATAAATTGTGTTTTGTGTATTTAATTGTGTTCACATGTCTTGTTGACACATTTAGTAGACAGTTAAGACCCTTTTATTGATCCATATAGATATTAATATTTTTATAATGATGAAGATTTATTAATATTGAATTTTATTATATTTGGTAAATATTATGATATTTATAATTTTTTTGTTGTGAATTTAAATAATAGAATCATATTTTACTTGTACATAATTCAATTTAATCGTTTTAACTATGTTAATCGTATCAATCATATATTAATCATATCAATCATGTAAATATGCCATAAATTGTATAAATTTTAATAGTGTTAATCGTGTTGTGTCATATAAAATTTAACTTAACACGTTTAATAAACGTATTAGCCGTGTCATGTCATATTATACATTTATTAAAGGTATCTGTGTACATGTTTAAGATCCTGACATGATTAATTAATTGTGGCATGTTCGTGTTTACCCGTATAACTATTAATACCTTATGTTTACATGACACGGTTAAGATACGGATACACAAATTGCTAGGTTTACATTTAATTAATCTTATCATGTTTGTATTTACACATACAATTGTTAATACCCTATATATTTACAAGACAAGACTCTTAAACGCTTTTATGGGAACTTTAGCTGAAGGAAGGGCTATTCCATTTTTCTTTATTCCTTTATTTAATTCACATAATAGTTATTCTGAGAGATGTCAGAATAGCTATTACCAACTCCCCCTCGATAATAATTATTCCGAATGTAACAAAATGGGTAAAAAAACTTTTGTACAAAAGTACCTTTAACTATTATGTCAAATTGGTACCTTATATATAACGAAACTTAACCCCTAGCATTTAAAAGCATTCATTTTTCTTTTTTTCTTTTTATCTCTACCTTATCTACCTCTCTCAGTCTCTTTTTAAATATCCTCCATGGTCGAAAGATGACGAAGGGCAATGACAATTGATGTCACCTCCACCAATCAGATTTGGCCGTGGAAAGTGTCAATTTGGAGTTCCACTACCAAATTCAATTACAGAAAAAGTCAATTTAACTCTTTAGTGCCAAATCTAGCTGCATGAAGCACTAGAGTGATGTTCCATTATGCCAACCACATCTTTGATGGTTGGTTGATGAAGAGGAAAGAAAAGAAGAAAGAAGAAAAAAAATTAAAACAAAATTAAAATAAAAATATATATATATATTAAAATTTTAAAGGTAAAATACCTTGACCCCTCGAAGTTTTACCCATAATTTCACGTGGGTCCATTAGTATTCGAAAAAAACAATCTGCCTCAAAAGAATATTTTTTGCTAGACATAGAAGTCCTGTCGTCAATCTTGTTTCTTTTTTGAATTTTAGGATAATTTTGCCATTCCTTTAATGTTCTTGCTGAGACTAGAACTCCCTCAAACTAGAAGCGAAAAATCTATATTTCTTGTTGAAATGCTCAAGATTCCTTGTTGATTTTTGGCACTCCACAAAAGAAGAAATGATGAAACTAATCGAGGAAAAGATTATTTAAAAAACCACATATGGACAAGCTAAAAATCTAGATTTCTTACTGAAATGCTCTAAATTTCTTTATGATTTTTGGTAGTCCACAAAAGAAGAAATGATGAAAGCAATGAAGGAAAAAGACCATTTCAAGAACCAAAAATGGATTTTACCCTTCAAACTTTTATTATCTACAGTCTTGCCAGAGAACTTCCATTTCAAGAACCACGATAGATGTCATGGAAGAGTTAGTGGGTTGGCAACTCCAAAAAATAAAAGCTGTAGAATGATCTATGACTATTTCATTTCATCCATCTGTGGTTTTTGAATTGATTCAAAGTATGGGCAAAATGTGGGGAGAGAGGAAGAGAAAATGAAAGTTGAAGGGGTTATTGAATGGTGTTTGACAAAATGCCTCAAAGAGATGGGATAGGAAAAAAATAGGAAGAATCTAAGGTTTTTAAATGCAATTTTGTTTAATAAAAGTTGTTGTAAGTTATTGAAATATTTGATACAAAAGTTGTTATAAGTTGTTGAAATATTGAATGCAAAAGTTGTTGGAATATTAAGTGGACATAAAGAAAACAAAGCATTTCAATATCTTAAGTATTTTGGCTTGTGATGTTTGTTATCTTCAATTAATCATAACTTGATTATAATACCTTTAGTACTTTCATTATAAACTTAAACATAACAAGTGATATCAGAGTTAATGCAAAGGCTTGTTTTCCAAACAAGTAATATCATCTTTGCATGATATTCAATATATATATTTTACAAATATTACATCAAGTCCTTTGTGCACATGAGGACCACTATCTTCCCTAAATGTTTGTGCACATAAGAACCACAAGCATTATTAAATAAAGCTTACAAAAGAATCTAGACCACTGCCAACGAGTCGATTATCAAAGTCAAGCATTTATTCCTAATTTCCAAAAAATGGCAAACAAAAAAAGGCTTACAAAGCACCTATTAGTAATTTACATTTCAACCATCCATCCAAACACCACAAAAAACCCTAAAACATTGTATCTAATTGACATTCACATATCAACAACATTAGAGACACTTGTTTGAGTTCCTCCAACAGCATCAAAATTCATTACCGAGGCAAAGGCAATAGAGGCCATAAGGGCAACAAGGGCAGTAAGGGTAGCAAGTCCAAGAAATGGAGGCCTCTTTGCACCATCATGAGAAAGGCATGTCTAGCACTACCATGAGCACCATCGTCAAGTCCTGAAGTAGTAATAGCAACAAGTCGTTTTTGCACACTAATAGGTCCTCTTGAAGTTCTTGATGCAACAACTCTTGATGAAGACCTAATAACAGCTCTTAATGAAGACACAATAGCAGCTCTTGATGAAAACCTAACAGCAGCTCTTGATGAAGACTCAGTAGTTATTGATGAAGACTTGGGCAAGGTATTTTGCTACAATTTAAAACATAAAAAATGTATTAGATGCATTAAATTGCATATTTAATGTAAAATACTAAATTACATAATTAGTCTAGATTACCTTTCTATAAGTCACGTAGGAACCCTAGAACAAGTCATTCTATTATGACCAAGTAAGGACCATAAGGTTCACCTAACAGTGCTACTACTCCTACCATTACCATGTCTAGCTGGTATTTCCCCTTATTCCCTTCTTCTATACTTTTTGGGCCTGTCAGGCATACGGTTGAGTAGTGGAGGTTTTAATAAATCTACTTGCCTTTTGAACTCAGCCATGGCGATGTCAGGTATGGGGTGAATGTACTCATTGTATGTTAACATGAACTTCTCCTTAGAATAGTAGTTGTCACAGTATTGTTCTAAATCACCCTTGATGTGACCTATGCAAGCTCATGCATGTTTGCAAGGAATACTTAAAATACAACCAAACACAAGTTAATAAACCTTGAAATATGCAACTAATCAGTGTATACATGAAATATGTTGAGACACCCTTACTTGAAATATTCTGAACACCACATGGACAAGTTACCTTACTCACCCCAAGCTAACAACATATGTCCTGCCACCTTGAAACACACTAAACTCAAAATTCAAGATAGTCACAACCCTACAAAACCTACCACTGTACTTGGCAAAAACTAATTTTTCTTAATTTTGGGTGTCACCTACCCCTCCCATGTGCAAGCCTTCTCATACTTATCATAAATCCTTTTTCATTATCTTGACTCTAATTTCTTTAAACAAAGACAAAATGGGTTTACTTGTCACAAGCCCAATCCAGTGGTTGAAACTCTGGACCATGTTGTTCGTCACAAAGTCACACTTCACACTTGAGTCAAAAGTGTGATTTTCCCACAATATGGGTGGTTTTTCCATCAACTTGTTGTTTGGCTGATCATTTTCAACTTTAATCTTCAGCATGGCTTCATTCTAATCCCACTGGTTGTATCCTTTTATAGCTTTCCAGTAGTTCACTTTCATGTCCAACCTCAAAAACGTTTACCTAATATTGTTATAAAGGTGCCTAATGCACTTTGTTTGAGTGGGATGGGGCACCATTCTCCAACTCTGCCGCATCAACAGCAACAAGAAACAGACCACAATTCCATTAATGGAAATAACAGATAGTAAGGTACCTCTATATAACCCTTTGAGGTGGCAGCCATCAACCCTAATGAAAGGCCTACACCCTTTGTTAAAGCCTTTCCTTAAAGCATCAAAGGACAGGAAAATCCTTTTGAAAGTTGGGTACATGCTCAACTTAAGCCTCTCTAGCTACATGATGGCTATGCTCCCAAGATTTGTATCTTTCACCATCTAGGCATATAAATGTGTGTAAGAATAAGACCTACCATAAGTCCCTTCAGACTCCTCTCAAGCCTTTTTCTTTGCCTTATACAACATCTTAGAATGAACACTCACTCCATACCTCTCTTGTAACTCACACTATATCATATTGCATAACATATTTGGGTTAGAGTGCAACTGAGCAACAAGCTTGTTAGCAATCCAAGCACTTGTAGTGGCAAGATTATTGTTACTTGTCCCAATGCAAGAGTGTTCATTCCCTACCTTCCTGATCTTAAAGGTTTTCCTATCCATACATAGGTTTGTTTGAACCATACACTCACAACCATTTCTTTTGCAGAAAGCCTTGAACTTAATTTTCTTATTTTTTGCTCTATACAACTTTATCCCTTTTGGATCATATAATCAGCCATCACCTCCTTAAAGTAATGCACACTTGTAAACAACATGTTCTTTGCCAATACAACCTTCCCACTCTCATCAAGAGCATAAGGTATGCCTTTAAGGGACCTATCGATTACTCTACCCTCCCTGTTAGATTCATCACTATCTTGGTTCTTCATTATTAATACTAACAATAGCAGAAGGTCTTTCACCAACTCTACCCTCACCACCTCTACCTTTACCTCTTCCTAAACTGCTACCTATACTTGAACCTAAACCACCTCTAATCGAAGTTCCAACTTTAACCTTTACTTCACCAACTTTGCCTTCATCATCTCTGCCTAAAGTAGAGTCATCTAAACATTACAACTAAACTCATCAATCCTACCTTTGCTAGCATTTAAACTAGCATTCACAGGTCCAGCAGAGGCACACACACTAGCATTTTTTGTAACAAAAGACTTACTAGATCCCATTGTCTGCAATTGAATAGTAAGAATCAAGTCCAAGTACAAATGAATTTCCTTTATACCTTCATAGACTTCTAACAACTTCAACATATGACCATCACTTTTTAAGTCCCTAACCTTATTTGATTTAGGGTGTCATGTAGTAATGGAGACACTTATTTCAACTCCTACATTAGAATCATTCACCAACACTTCAAAGACATCATTTGTCATCTCTATGTACGAATATCTGTCTAAATCGACGTTGCTGATGGTCATCACCTCCCTATCATGGTGCACCACCAAGTCATACAACATCTTTTCCATGTTCAGACTTGGAAAACCCAAATAGAATAGGTTAGTAATTCTAAAATATTGAACATTAACACTATTCCCAAATGTTAACCCTAGACCTCAACAAAATCAAAACCTATTTTGAAAACTTTTAAATTCGAATCCCTAATTAAGGACCGCCAGACCCTTCCAGCACCACCCTATTGACCGCCATGCCCCCCCTACGCAGATTGGGTCACCCTCTACCCATTTACCACCAAACACCAGCCACCCACCACCCCACCATAGCCTCCCACAAGCCATTTCAACAGGAAATTCTCAACCACCATCTCCCTAAGCTCTCAAGAAGTCATTCTCGATTGTTGCAGCAGGAGAGAAACCCCCGATGATCCCTTCCTCAAGAGATCTGAGCATGTACAAGGACAGACCAATTGCCATTTTCTATAAGGATGAGATCCAAACCTTGGCTCGCCCTCTCTCACTCCCTTGTGGGAAAGTTTAGTCGCATGCCCAAGTTGCAAGATATACGCCAGGCGTTCAAAGGAATAGGTCTGCCTGGTGCTTATGAGATTCGTTGGATGGATTACAAACATGTTTTGTTCCATCTATCGAACGAACAGGATTTTAACCGTATCTGGGTTAACTAGCAGTGGTTTATTGTTAACTAGAAAATGAGAGTTTTTAAGTGGACTCCGAATTTTATAGCAGAAAAAGAATCGACTGTGGTTCCGGTTTGGATTTCATTTCCATACATTAAAGCTCATTTGTATGAAAACTCTGCTCTGTTGTTGATTGCTAAAATAGTGGGAAAGCCATTGTATGTGGATGAGGCTACGGCAAACGGATCCAGATAGAGTGTTGTGCGGGTTAATGTAGAACATGATTGTAGAAAACAGCCTATAGAAGAAGTTTGGATTGTGATCAATAATAGAGAGACAGGAGCTGCCACGGGTGGTTACCCACAGAGAGTGGATTTTGCACAGATGCCAGATTACTATGGTTACTGTAGTCATGTGGGGCATAAAGAAAATGAGTGTATCATGTTAAGGAATAAATCGAAGCAATTTGGATCTAGTAATCTTCAGACTAGGGGTAAGGGTACATAAGCTGGAGCACCATCAAGTTGTACTGAAGATGGGGAAAAGAACACAATTTTGATTAAAAGTAACAGAAAAATTCTATAAAAAGAAAAAAAATATGGAAAACAATAAAAACATGTGCCCGGAGAAACTAGCGAAATTGAACCAGGAATGGTAAACAATGGGCAGAAGAGGTACTAGTGGAAGTAAGGACGGACAGGGTCGAGAAAGTAGGTCAGACAAGGATCATGACGATGCCAGAGTTCAGGTTTCGAACACATTTCAAGTGATTTCAAGAGAGGACGAAGTGGAGCAAATTCGGATGGGAAAACAAAGGCAACCAGAGTTTGTAAATAATGATCCCAAGGGCAAAAAAAATTTTTTGAATAATCCAATGGGAGAAGAAAAAAGCAAAAACGGTGAGGGCCTGGTCATTGGCAGCTCACAAGAGGAAGATGACGTCTTACTCCAGTAAGCGACAACGGCACAAGGTGGCGCAGAGACAGCAACAGCAGACGTGGCAAATTCGCAGCTCACGTCGAGCGATGTGCATGTTTCTTTGCATGAAATGGGTGGCAAGTTAAAAATGGAAATGCAGAAACAGAAAAGAAGTTGACAAGGCCCATTGCAACGGGTAAGTTTGACGCACGGGTTTCCCTAGATAAACATGGCAAGAGGGTTCACAACAATAAAATAAGGAATGAAGGAGATGTGGAATTGACAACTTAAGCAGAAGATGGGATATTGGTACAAGAGGTACAGCCTTGCACTAAGAAGCAGTGACGGAGTAGGGGATGGGTGCTGAAGACCAAAATAGGAAGGGAGAACTGACAGTTGCAGAAAAGGTAGCAGTAGTTTCAACAAAACTGCAATTTGAGCCGAGCAACGTGCAGAGGAGTGTTTACGCCACCCAAGTGCTTCAGCAAGTGGGAAATGCAACCGGAGAAAAGGTGGTGACAGAGCCCACTGCAAAGGGCACGCTTGACGAACGTACTTCCCCCAAAAAGCATAATAGGCAGGGTAAAAAAAATATAATAATAGTAATACTAAAGTCAGCAGAGAGAGAAATATGGATTTGACAACTCTTGCAAAGGTGGGGACGGTGGTGCAAAATTTGGTTCATGAAGGCACAGGTGAAAATTCAAAAATTTTGAAAAGCTTGGGCATGGAACGTTACAGCATGAATCGCGACAGTTGGGTGCAGGCCGAACGGACTTCTAGCACCTCGGACGTGAGGAACACGGAAAAGACAGCACGTGCAAGAGAGGAGACATCATTAGAGGAATTTGTGAATATTAATATGGCCCTGGCGCGGACAGTGACTATTTTGCATGGGGCAGTGACTGTTTTGCATGGGGAAGACCAACTGCAAGCTGCAAGTGGACCCGGGGGGCATAAGAGATCAATGGGTCTAAGAGAAAAAAAGTCAATCGAACCACAAAAGGATGATGGTAATTGGCCAGGGGGCCTACAATTCTCAATCGAAATGATAAAAGAAAGTGCAGAATATAGCTCAAAAGTTGGGCAAGGCACCATTCAGACGTGGTACCTGGCTGAACAAAATTAGGTTCCAACAAGCGCCATTAACCAAGAAATTCAAAAAGTGACACACCTGGTGGGGCCTAGAGAGACTTGGAATCTGCAGCGAGAATGGCTGCGGCATGGCATGGGTAGTGGGACCCAACAAGGGAGGAAATGCTTGCCATACAATGAAAAACCAAACATTCTGCTGTAGTTTCCTCTCGGGTGAGGACAAATGAGAGTTCTGGTCAAAAAACTGAAAATGGGCAACTCTTGAACGATGTAGTGGACAATCATGACAATGCAATTAACCAAAAAAGGGAACTGATCAGTAGCCAAGTTGGAGGGATCAAGCACATTACGGTGCATGAAAATGAAGCACAGCCGTTTGAAACGTCCAAAGGTACAAATAAAAATAAAAAAAAAGTCAATAAACGCATGCTAATGGGATGACAGATACTAATCTGCATGAGGCGAGCAAACAGTGCCCAGAAAATGTTTTTTCGAAGCAACAGGGTGTAGGCAAGAAGATTAAAAATTATTTTGAACCATTGGTAAGGCCAACGGCTTTTTTGCAAGGGCATGGACAGAAAATAATAAAAAATGGATCCGAAAGTCAGAATGTGACGTTTGACATGGCTGAAGGCAGTGGAGAATACAACCCAATAGTGGGACCAAGCGTATGTTAGACAAGGGGTGCAAGTGGAAATATTTGGGTTATTTTATCATAGGCATGCTCATGTGACAAATTGGAAGCCTATGCTGAAAATCTTCCAAACTTGGAGTCTGCCTCGGGTAAGTGCATGCTCAATAAAGAACTAAGTGATGTTCCTTCTGTTTCCATTTTCTCCGAAACAAAATTCATAGAAATCGAGGTCCATCCTAGGGTACGACGAATGAGACATTCAGACATTGAAGTTTCAATTGATAAAATATTAAGTTTAGCCTCAGACAAAGCAGTGGACATGGGGGAAAATGATGAGGCTTCGGATGAAGATGCCATCTCGGTGAACTTTGCAACTAGTTGGGAACGCGAAAGGTATTTCTAGTGCACTAATCCAAAAAAGAATCAAGAATTTTTTAGGTATCGCAGAATTCATTTTTGGTGTCAAATGTTAACTCTAGGTGCGTCTCCGAAACGTTCTTATGCTCATGTAACTTGGAGGCTCGGTTCATTTCCCCTCCTTTTTCCTTTATATTTCGTAATTAATAAAATTTAACAGGGTCGCTGGACCTTGCGTGTTTTTCCAGCATTAAAAAAAAATCCCTAATTAGGGATTCTAGAACCCTAAGCCTAATTCTCCAATTTATTGATTTAAGGTTAGGGTTCTAAAATTGGAGATTAGCGATAGTTGATAACTCTATGATATAGAGTTATTTGAACTTAATTTTGATAGTAATTTAACTTAGTTCTTGTAGTAATACATAGAAATTAATAGGTTTTATTTAATTATTTTAGGTTTGTTAATTTAGATGAGTCAATCTAATCTTACTTAATTTGGTGTTAATGTGATCAAGATAGGTTGTTATTGATTTATTTGTGCTTTTGTAGGTTTAATGAAGGAAGACTTTTAATGGAAGAAGGAGAGCAATTTTGAGGTGCAGATTTTTACTACATATATTTCAGTATTTCGATCATAACTCTCTTTACATAACTCTAAATGAAATTATTCTTAAACCATTGGAAAGACAAGAGAAAAAGCTACAACTTTCATGTTTATCACTTTGCTTAGTTCGGCCTAAAAGGTGGTCAAAAATCTTGTCAAATTTGAAGCACTATAGTAGTTCTAGAGCAATTATGATTTCTGCTATTTAAATGGTCAAGGTCACGGCTTTGGAGGAACTAGGCTGTAGCCCACATAATCTAATAAGGAAATCCTGATTGGAATTGACTTTTTTCTTCACCCAACTTGGCCTAACTTCAAAGCCCTATAAAAACAACATTTTAGAGGATTTTGAAGAGAGAACGTAACACTAGATTGAAAACTCAGAATCAAGCCGCAAAGTAATTGAAGTTGAGAAGAATTTGAAGGATTTAAGGAGATTTGGAGATCAAGATTATAATTCTTGGTTTTTGCTATCTTTTTGTTATTCTCTTATTTTCTTGATTTTGTTTTTAATGTTTAAACCTTATTTGATGATGATATATGACTTGATGGGGAACTAATTCATTTATCTAAGATTATGATTGAACTCAATACGTAGTCTAATGTATTTATTTCTCTTTTGCTTATGTTTTATAGATTTAAGTTGTTTATTTTATTTTGTTCTTAATGCTTTTAGTTGACTGGCCATCAATTAGATTGAATTGGAAACCTAGGTTAAACCTTGACGAAGGAGATTTAGGTAGACCTTGAATAGAATAGCGTATGATTGAATGCATTTAGTTGATTAGGTAGTTTGATTTGCATATAGGGTAGACATACATCTAGAAACCATACATAGCTAGGATTACAGCACGAACTTAATGAATCTTTTTTCAATTAAATTTGCATAGACATATAGTTAATTAATTGGGAGAGGTATTTTTATGAGAAATTCAACATAGACTTATAAATAATTTAGGACTCTAGGTTAATAACTTAATCCATTAAACTAAGTTAAGAGAGAGAGAGACAATAATCAGATGAAGTATTGTAGGACATCACAATCTTAGGTTTGGTAGTCACTCAGATTTAATAAAATAAATTTGCTAATAGATTTTAGATTAGTTTTATTTTTAGTTTATTAGTTTATTAGTTTTAGATTATAATTTTACTTGTTTGAATAAGATTAGGGTGTGTCAATTTTAGTATTTAATAATAGGAATTAAAACAATTCTCTGTGAAAACGATACTCTACTTTATCATTATATTACTTGTTAACGATACATGCACTTGCGTTAGAAATCAACAATAATAATGTTCGTGTTCAAGTAACCCAAACACTATCCTAAATCCCCAATTCCAAAACCTTAACCTTAAATCAATAAATTAGATTGAACCTGAACCCAAACACTATCCCTAAATCCCCAATTCCAGAACTAAACCCTAATTCCCTAATTTAGGGCTTTAAGGTTATGGTTTGGGTTACAACCCAACCCTCAACCCATACTCTAATCCAAATCCGTTCCTAAACCTTAACCACATTAGTAAGAGACAACAACCCTAAATCACAAAACCCCGTTCTTGCGCATGAGGACCATATTAGTAAAAGACAACCCTAAACACAAAAACCCATTCTTGAACCCTCACCACATCAGCAAAAACAACATCCTTAAACCATAAAACCCTAACCTTAACCCTAGGCACAACAACAAAACATACCAATGTTTGACTATTGATGAACCCTAATCCTTCACTTTATCGATTTGGGTCGGGGTTTAAAGGGTTTGAAACAAAAGTCTAGTTTAATGCTATTTCATTGTAGGATGAACTTTTAATTAGAGTAGAAGGTTAAAAAACCTTAATTAATTGATGAAAAAGAGAATAAAGAAAAGAGAGAAAAGGAGAACGAAGAGAGAAAGAGAGCAGTTCAAAGGATGATTAGGAAACACTGACACGTGATTAAGCTTTGTTTATGCATACGCAATTTCAACATGTCACATTTTTCGTTAATGTCATTTACATGCATGGGGCGAACTGTCTCTTTTAAATACTAATAGACCTGTATGAAATTATAGGCAAAACTTAGAGGGGTTAAGGCATTTTATCCATATTTTAATTATAAAATATAAAAAATTAACATTTCAAATTAAATAATCACATTTAAATTATAAATTTTTAATATTTTAAAAAACTAAAAATAGAGAAAATAAATTAAAAATAATAATTATATTAAAGTTTTAACCAAAATTTATTAATATTTGTAATAAATTATAAAAATTTATATTTTTAAATTAAAAATCATATATTATAATATATGGTAATTTTCCCTTTTATCACTATTTTTTTTGGTTAGTCCAAAGCAATTTTTGCAAATCAAACATTGGAAGTCAGAACAATAATTCTATTTTATGAACCAAACTACATATTAGCTATTTCAATCCTATTTTATTCCTATGGAATAGCAATTCAATTCTCCCTCTTTGCCATTCCACAAGCCAAACATTTCTTTGATTTGACTAAAATTTTTATACGAATCTTTGTTCAAAAAAAAATGTTCATAATGTATTAAAAAAAACTACAATAGCTTTGATAAACTTAATTTATTTGAAAATATGCTAATTTAATTTTAATAAATAAAAAAATCAATTTTATTAAATAAAAAATTTTTAGATGAAAGAAAGAAATAAAATAAAATAATTTTGTATTAATTAAAAATAATAAAATTTATTAAATCAAGAGAAAAAATGAAACCAAATGAAAAAGATAAATATGAAAAAAAAATATAAATATCCTTATAACTTATGAATTATTGAAGGGCAAAGTGAAAAAATATATATAAAAAAATCTTTAATTGATTATTACAAATTAGCACTTTTTGAAGAAATTTGAATTTGTTACATGAATAACCCAAATGGACTTCCTACATAAATTAAAATTTTTAAAATTTTAAGAATTAAACAATTAACTTATACTTTTATAATAGCTTTCTCATTAGTTGGGCCTAGTTGGGCTAAACATCCACTTAATTTGAATATATTAAATAACATAGTATATCTATTATGAGTCAAAACTTAAGTCCAACCTCGTGCGGGCTTAAGCTCAAAAAATAAATTTAAACAAGTTTATAAATTTCGAGCCCACGTTTTCAACCCAAAAGACATGCCTGGTAGGTGGTGGAAAGTCCATGTTTATATACCCAAGACCTACCCCATCTCTTATTGATGTGGGATTCGTGACATTCTACTTTACGTAATTGTGCAACGCCCTCGTTGCTTTAACACTTTACACATAGAGGAAAGGGACTCTTACATCAGTCTGGATCTACCTCGACCTTTGTATATCTTATGGGGGGCCACATTAGTGTAGATCCGGATATGCTCTAATACCATTTATCATGGCCTGAAACTTAAACCCAACCCCGTTCAGCCTTAAGCTTTTAAAATAGAGCTTAAGTAGGCTTATAAATCATGAGCCCACGTCTTAAAAGACATGCTTGATAGGTGGTGGAAGGTCCATATTTATATACCCAAGACCACCCCATCTCTTATTGATGTGGGATTCTTAACCATATCACTCAATCAAAAAATTTTATTAAAAAATAAACTATCAAGGTTATTTATTTTTTATCAACCTAAAAACAAGTTCAAATAATAATTGTCGCATATTTAGATACTTTCTTTTTTAATTCTAAAATGATAAAGAGATAATAAGTATAATGGTTATGAGAAGTTCAAATAAAAGTATATAACGCTTAAAATTTTTATTTTTAAGTTGAAATTATTTTCACCCACAATTATTATTATGTCTTCCTTATTCAAATTCTAGGTTGATAAATTATTTTTGTGATTAAGAATATGCCATTATCCTATGACTTAACATATTGTCATTATATTTTAATTTTATAGAATTTTGCTAGTATATTTTCAATTTCCTTGAATTTTGGACAAAAATAATAAAACTAAAATATTTCACAGAATATTCTATTAATACAAGTGACAAATTTTTGTTGATTTTGTCCCAAAATGAATAAAATTGAAAATATAATGATAAAATTTAATAAAATTAAAACACAATGACAAAATTCAATACTAACTCAAAAGTATAGTGATAACGAGGTGAGACAATTGTTTTCTTGATTAAAACTTGATCCAACCAACACCAAGTTATTATTATTAACACCTGAAAGTGGCTCGAAAGATATATAACATGTATCCACTTTGGCCAAACCTCATAATTTAGTTTGAAGGAATTGATAGATGTAGGAAGGATTGCTCTAGATAGCACATCTTAGTCTTTTGCTCTTACTGCTTGAGAATTCATCTTAATTACATATAAATGAAATATATTATCAAGTTAATCTCTTAAAAAAAACATATTAAATAATATAATATATATAATATAAAATTAAATAATTATAAAATATATCATTTTTATGGATGCCCCATAAGTAGGGCTGGTAAGGTGAAGCACCACAAGCCCATCCCCAAATATTTTAAAGCTAAAAACCTAATTCAATCCAACCTTAATTTTCAAACAAAAAACATGCTTATATCATATTGGGAATGATTAAACCTATTAGATATGGATCCCTTAAAGTTTGTAGTAGATGTGTCCAAGGGTCGAGCTAACAATTAGGTTTGAAGGTCTTAGTTTTACTTGGGTCAGGCCCTATGTCATGAGCTTGGAACTTTAGTCAAGATTCGTGTGGCACTTAAATACCATTTGTAAAGACTAAGTAAGATTAACTGTAATTGTGATGTCAAGCGTGAACTAAAGAAAAATATATGCGAGAAATGAAGTGTATTATTCCCCACTGCCTAATAGACTTCTGTCGACTATTGGCGTGTTTTTTCTTGATACTTACAATGAAATTAAAATCCTAAATCTAAGAGAATTCTAAACTTACTTGAAGTGCAAGTACAGTAAATAACATAAAAGGAAAGTATAAATAAGGTAAGTGTTCTATGCCCAATAGAACACTATTAGTCTAAAATCCTAAACTAACTTAGCCACCACTTTTGTTGGCAACATTACACAAGAAGTCCAACCCTAGTCGACAATCCATATGTGCTGTTACATCTTGAACCTGAGATTTTTGGGATATAACAGATGCCACATACTCATGAGACAAATCTCTTAAGCATGTAAGGCAACAAACTCATATTAAACCAAATGTAATATATTCAAAGTCTCCAAATTTTACACTTGAAAAAATCCCAAATCTTCAAATATAAAATACATATTATTCTCCAAAAAATACAAATTCTCATCTAGTTAACTTCTCTTTACAAGCTAAATCCATTTACTTACATCAAAACTTATAAATGTCAAAGGGCAAATGTAACTTTGGCTAACTAAAACTCTTGCCAAGCCAATCTAATTCCCAAACATGCAAAAATGTCGAAATTTGTAAAAATGGTAAAGATTATGAGAATGAGTACAACCATATATACATACATTGATCAAAAATCAAATTCTAGAAACAAAATCGAAATCATATTCTAAAAATCAGCATAGAGATCATATTTGCTAACATATTTTAGCATGCTCACCCGATTTAATAAACCATAGGACCAACTATCATATACCAAGTACAAATTCACATTGAGGCTAATTTTTAGGTTGTGAAAACACTGAAGGGATATCAATCACTTACTTGATTCGCTAAAATCCAAAACCAAAGGACAAAGAATCAAAATCCTCTTGAAGCCTATTAATTCAAAATATTTTAAACTAGAAACCAACATTGCTAACTTATCAGAATGAACTGTGACTCCCCTATTGGCCGTTTTAAGGCATTTAGGGTGTGGCACCTCTTTCGCTAACCAAAATTAATTTTGCTTAAAAATTAAAATTGATTTTCTTTAATAATGTATAAATACATAAAAGATTTAAAACTTAAGAACTCATAGGTTAAAATACAAAATCAGTAACAAATATAAAGTTTGATGGAAATGTTTCAAATGCTAATTAAAACTTTGTTGGTCCTGTTTGAGTGCTAGATGGGGTGAATAGCACTAAAAATTTTCTACTCAGCCCTATAGAGTTGGAAGAGGACTTAATCAACTAGATGAAGGGAAGGACTAGAACTTGTTAAAATTATAAGACACCAAGTAAGGAAGGGTAAAAAGAAGTGGACAATGCAAGAGTATTTATAGTGGTTCGATCCCTTTGCCCTACATCCACTACCTTGATCTCCCAATCAAGAATTTTCAAACCAACTTCACTAAACTAGTGGAATTAATAGCTTTCACCAAGATTTTACAAGATGAGCTTCTAACTCAAGCTCTAATCCCTCACAACAAGCTTTAAAGTGCTTCCCACATACTAATTTCCCCATAAAAAGAAGTATAACTGAGTACCTTTACAAGTCTGGACAAATTTCAATCAAGCTCAAACACTTTTTCTGGATTTAGAATGAAGAACAAGTTTTTTGGTGAATATTTGGCTTTTTGCTTAAAGTAGCTCTTTTTTTTTTTCAAATCTACCTTCTTTAATCGTTAAAGCTTCCTTTTATACATAGGGAATCAGATTTTTCTATTAGAAACAGTTTTTAGCCACTAGAAACAACTCTAATGCACTTCTAGCTATTATTTTGTCCTCTAACGTTTAAATTCAAAAAGACAAATAGACTTTGGCTAACTGGTTACAAGCAGCTCTAACCGATTACAGCTTTTCTGCCTTGCACTATCCTGCTATTGTGTTCTCTGCTCTAATCAATTACAAGAGACTCTAACTGATTAAGAGTTCTCTATCTTCAGACTTTTCTTCTTCAGCAGGCTTCTTCTAATTGGTTATGGCAAGCTCTAACTGATTACAAACTTTATGTTTTTCACTTCTCTTCACAGCAATCTTCCTTTAATTGGTTAGCTCTTCCCTTAACCGATTGAAGCTTTTCTTCCTTCAACCATAACCGTTTAAAACCAACTTTAATTTACTAAAAGATCTTCAAATTTTGAACTTCTCCATTTTGGCTCCCTTCAATGGTCAACAATATTTTCAAACTTATTTTTGACCCTTGAAGATACAAGGACCTTGTGCTCTAATTGATTAACCAGACCTCTTAACCGATTAACATATTTCTATTTTGCTTCAACTTATCACACAATCATGCCTTGGTTGATTAAGGTCCCTTGATAATCAATTACTAAGGTTCTGGTTTTGTTCATTCTTTGCTCTTTCCTTATTAACTGATTAACTCTTCATTAAACTTAGAAAGCTCCTTATCTTGCTTTTAATTAACAACTTTATTAGGGGTATTAAATTAAATTCTGCACACTTAAATAGTGAAGTTAGACACTAATGAATGAGAAATGTTTTGTTATCATAAAAAACATATGGAGTCAACAAACTTGACTCTTAAATATTATTAACGAATTTTTTTTCAAAATTTGCTAATTCAAAAATAATTTTTCATATATATATTTATTCATAAAAAATTAAATAAAATTTAAATAGCTTAAATTTCTGAAGTTTCTATTGAAATAGGTCAATATAGATCAAAAATAATTTTTGAAATAATTAAAAATAAATTTTCATTAATTTTGAAATTACAGATTTTTATGATCATTTGGCTTATTTCAAGCACTTATAACTTACAACCTAACTTGAAACCAGAGTTGTACTAAGTATTAAATTGAAGCTTATATAACATACTTTAAATCCCAAATTCATTTCAGAAACAAAAAGGCATCAAAAACACAATTTTCAGAAGCTAAAATTTATAAAACCATCACAATTTCTAGATTCAATGAGCCTACTTTAAGGCTTCAATTCTCTTAATATAGAAAGCCCCTAACCCATTAACACCAAATTAAATAGCACATTTCATACTACAAAAGCTCTTAAAGAAATGACTCAAAATGTTACTAGAATGTGGAGTTTCGATGACCCTAAGTTGGGTTGTCAAAATTATTAAAAACGGGTTTCTAATCAACTTAAAAAATTCAAATATTCCTAACCACAAAGCCAAACGAGATGTTACAGAAACCCTTAGAAAGATCTTTTCAAGACCCTTCCATTGGTACCCATCAAGCTATTGGAAAGTCATCAGAATAGAACCAAATTTAAAAGAAAGTTGAAGAAAGATAAACTAATCTTAGGGTTTTTGTGCAAAACTAAGCAAAATACAAGGGTTTCATAATATAAACACATAATCTTACCTTAATTCTTCCATTAAAGTGCTTTTCTCTCAATTTCTAGCTTTCATTTCTTTACTAGGTTTTTACTTAAAAGAAACCAACTTTGACTTTTTTTAAATGAAACTGACTACTGTTGTTTAATTAACCTATTTAAACCAACCCTAAAATAATAATTTTCTAATAAACCCTTAAAATAAAAATATTCTATTATAAGTCCAACTATTTATAAAGTAATTAAATAAAAGCCATATTTGTTAAAGGGGAAATTTTTTTTAGCCTTAAAAGTAATGTGTTTTTGGAAATATACCTCCAGATAATTTTAACTGTTTTTAGCCACCAGAATAGATTTTGGGACAAAAATGCCAATAGCCATCTTCGTTGACGCGCACTCTCAAACAGGAGAAAAATGAAAAAATAAATATGCAAAAAATTTACAAACATCTAATTTTGTGCAAAACATCCATTTTTTTTTTTTGTGAAGCTTGTGCAAAACAAACTAATGTTGCATGAGATGGTTTTTCAGATATTTCGGACATGGCGTTCAGATAATAGGAGAAGAGCTGAACGAGGAATCGGTCATGATGAATCGAAAGCTTGAAGAACGATGTGAAACCAGAAATCCCTGATATGGTGGTGAATCTAAAGGAGAAAGATGTGAATCCGAAGCAGAAAATGGTAGTACTACGAAATGCCATATGTGACACATCTGTGTGACGGCAGGGTTTAGAGTTTGTAAAATGGCATGGTGAGAATATGTGATACGGCATGGTGGGAATGTGTGACATAGCATGGTGAGAATGTGTGATACGTCATGGTGAGAATATATGGCACGATTGTGACACGACAGGGTATAAAGTTTGTGACACGGCATGGTGGAAATGTGTGACACGTCATGGTGAGAATATGTGACACGGCTATGACACGACAGGGTATAGAGTTTGTGACATGGCATGGTGGGAATGTGTGACACGTTATGGTGAGAATATGTGACACAGCTCTAACATGGCAAGGTTTAGAGTATGTGACACGCCATTGAGGGAATCTGTGACACGTCAAGGAAGGAATCTGTGACACGATAAGGTGATAATGTGTGAGACAGCACGGTGAGAATATGTGACACAGGTGTGACACAATAGGGTTTAGAGTGTGTGACACGCCATGGTCAGAACGTGTGACACGACAGGGTTACGATGTGTGAAACGGCACGGTGATAATGTGTGACACGGTTGTGACATGACAGGGTTTAGAGTGTGTGACACGCCATGGAAGAAATCTTTGACATGGTAGGGTTCAGAGTTTGTGACAGGCCATGGAGGAAACCGTTTGGACTTCCACTGAATGAATGAAATGAATATAAAAGGCCATTTCATTTTAATTAAATATTTTTATGAAATCGTAAATGTCTGTGTGAAAGAAGTAAGAGAGTTTCATTCATTCCTCATTCTGAAAGGAAGCAAAAAGTTTGACTTCGTTCTTTGCAAGCTTAACTACATCACAGCAACAATGTCGATTATCAGTGAAGAAATCAGTTAATCTAAAATTAAAACTTTCTTCTGTTCGTTGATTTTTTGTTGTGTTGGTTTGATATGTTGGTGTTTTTTGCAATTGTTATGCTTTACTTAAACTATTTTCTTCCTGGTTTTATGGTCGTACGAAAGTATTGAAGGGGGTCTGCGTCTGCATATGGCGTGTTATGGGTTAACTGGTTTTTTATGTTTTTAATGTGTCACGACTACAAACGGCATTTTGTGGGTTAATTAGTTTTTTGGGTTTTTAACTTGTCACAGCTATTCGTGACGTGTTGTGAGTTAATTGGTTTTTTGGGTTTTTAGCGTGTCACGGCTGCATATGGTGTGTTGTGGGTTAACTAGTTTTTTGGGTTTTTAGCGTGTCACGACTGTTCATGGCGTGTTGTGGGTTAACTGGTTTTTAGGGCTTTTAACGTGTCACGGTTGTTCGTGTAACGAGTCAATAATTACAGTGATTGACTTGTCACGAGACGCCATGGTTGGCATGTCACAACACTGATATGCATGGCGTGTCATGACATTTGACTTGATATGCATGGTGTGTAACAACATTTTACTTGATATGCATGACGTGTAACAACATTTATTTCTTTCTTCAATATACCTTGTTGCACATTATGAGTTAACTCACTCGTGCATGTATGTCATGTTTTACAGATACAGTCTAGACAGTATGAGGATCTTGATAGTTTGCTTCTTGTGTTGAGGGAGAAGTGGGCGTTCAATGTCGTTGTCAACACCCATTGTAAGTGGTCGCAACTGCATTACATTTACAAGACTCTCCAAGAGAAAGGGGAGTACAATGCAGTCAAGTGTACATGTTTCGGAATGCTGCTGGACGTATATCCACAAGGCTACTTCAGCGTTAGTCTCCTGCATAACATCATGATTCATAGAATCAATGAGAGAGAGTCAATGGAGGATGAGCAATGGTTTGCCATTGGCAAGAGCAAGGCGCGAATATCAAAGAAAGAGTTTTGCCTTATCACCAACTGAAGTTTAGTCCAATGCCCGATGTGTTCAGACGACCGTACGAGGTTGTTACGGATGGTATTCATGCAAGATACTGGAACGAGCAACAGAGTGTTAAGTTGCAGGAGTTGCTTGATACGTTCCGCAAAGGCAACTTTTAACGACCAAGCGACGTGATAAAGATGGCACTTGTCTTGATTGCGAATAATTTTTTTTTTTGTCAAGACTACCGTAGACGGGTGATGCCTTGGCTATTGTCATTGGTGTAGCACATCGACGCTTGGAATGCCTTCCCATGGGGTCACTATTTTTGGAGACTAACTGAGGACTACCTTTTAAAGGGGTTCGAAGTGCTTGCCTTAAACTTGTAGAAGGCTACTTGTTTATGCTACAACATTTACGGATTTGCGTGGGTGATGCAGGTACTGTCACGTAACATTTATCAATTTCCTTTGACATAAAAATTTATGGTTGCACTCGTTTATCATTTACAGTCTAATATGTTACATTTAACTTGCAGTTCTGGGCAATGGAGGCAATTTTGACCTTTTGAAAAATAGTTGCCCCCTCTGGTCCGAAGGACAACGTCTACCCATGTATGTGCAAATGGCAATGTAATCAGAAGCCGAAAGACTTCTACAAAGCAGTTGAGAAGTTGGAGTCATCTCAGCAAGTGAGTGAATAGCTACTAATTTCTGTTGTGCATTTGTATAATAATTTTCTCAAAAATTTAATCACAATCCCTATTTTGAGTTGTGGGCAATCGAACCTTAAAGCCCACCCCGGATGAGGCCAGCCGATCGTATTTTGTGGACATTAATGTCCCGTTATCTAAGGGCCACCAGTACGTGCCAATAGAACACATGGAGGATCAAGCAGACTGAGGCTTAGGTGTGAGGGAAAAGAGGAGAAACTTAAAAAAGAAAAGAGCCACTAGTGGCATGAAGCGAAGGCACACTGCCACTGCTTTAGTGGATGAGCTATAGAACCCTGAGTTTATAGAGGAAGGGGACGACTGTGCCAATGACAGTGAACAGCAGATAAGGACGATTGTAACAATTTGTGTTCAACAATTCCATATGTGATTATCGAATAACATATATGTGTTTGTAGTTAGACTATGTGACAACAGCTCCTTAATCACCGAGAGGTCCTTTTTAGATGCACAGTGCTAACGAGCCATCGATAAGATCGATTGTAAAGGTTTTTGTTCAACATTTTTTCATATGTTTATCGAGTAACACAGTAATTTCTATCATTACAGTTGAAGGAGGCGACGATATCTCCTCAACCACCGATCGATCTTGCTCAATCGCATAGTGGTAACGAGCCGATGGTAAGGATATTCAAGTTGTAACGGTTAATGTTCAACAATTTCATATATGATTATTGAATAACACAGTAATATATATTATTGTAGTTGACCCATTCGATAAGAGTCAATGACGGAGTAGTCACAAAGCGTCAACTGCGACAGATCATGCACTGGCATAAAAAAGACATGTTAGAGCTAAAGGCTTCAATTCAGTCATTGACTCTGGCAATCTAAATGTTTGAGGACTATGTCGTTGCTCAAATTCTAGAGGGCCTGAAATCACAAGTGCATTATTCTATATTCGCTCATATATTGGTCATTTACGTTTAATAGGTGTAGTTCTATTTTTTGTTCTTGGTTTATGGTTTGTGGCATTTTATGAGCTAACAGATTTTCCCATTTGACTCGTTCTGTAGGGTGATCCTTCATCTCATGATGCTGGTGAGGACCACGATGATGCTGAGGATAGGCAGCATGATAAACCTGGTGTTCACATTCACGATGACGTTGGTGATGGCGGAGATGATGCTGTGGCAGGGGATGTGACCCTTCAATCAAATGTGCTAAAGGAGACCATGTTCCTGAGGCTGATTCGGTTATCGATGCATCTGCGGGAGGGAATGAGAACATTGCATCACTTCAGGTTGAAGGGGACCATCTTTTGCACAACACTCCTAAAACCAGCAGGTCACGATTGTTGTCACCAGAGTCGTCTGATGTCCATCATCGTGCAGCATAAATTTCAGACCCAACTAAGCGGGCACTGGTTAAAATGGCGAGCAAATACATGGCAAGCCCATACGTCGACCCCTCATTAAGCCTTCAGGATCAAAAGAACTCAATGGTGGAAGCGTACGAAGTTTTCAAGAAAGACGAGTGTGCGAGGTAAGCTCATAAATAACATTGCAAATATTGTTTTTTTAATGAAACATTAATCCACCAAGGCTTTTCAAACTCATTCTGTTACATATGCAGGCATAACATCGAGATCTTAAGGGATCAAGGGGCTGACTTTTTCGCAACATTAGAGCATCCCAAAGAAGAAATGACTAGTGAACAAATAGATGCATGCCTCAGCATACTTTATAAGCAGATGACAAGGCCGAAGTCGAAGTTGTACACTACCTGTGCATGTGTGGTTGACACGATATTCTTCGTAAGTTTATTTGAAAATTTTTCAATTCTGAAAATACTAAGTTTTTTATTACATTAAGTGTAAGATAACGAATACATGCTTCACAGGACACCATCCATATGCTACACATCCCATTTCCAACTGAAGATGCCCAGTCCACTAAGGAAATTTCATGAGTTATGAGGGTACGTGGAGGGTGAGAAGCCGACATACGGCAAAAAATGGGAAGATGTCGATTTCATCCTCGCGCCTTGCAATGAGGGTGGGCATTGGGTGGTAGCGAAGATCGACTTGGTGAGGTGGACGATCGAGGTGGTGGACTCCACAAGAACTTCAGATGCTAAGGATAACAAAGTGCGTGCGGCTCAGATGACACCCCTTACAATAATTATGCCAATCATTTGCCACCAAGCCGGTTATTTCAACAAAACACGCCAGAAGACATAGGATTTGAACCCGATGCCATTGGAAATTTATTTGCCAAAAGCTAAAGTGCATCGGCAGAATGATAGTGTCATCTGTAGTATGTTCATGATAAGGTACATTGACGATATTTTGCAATCAGAATCGATTAGAGTTAAGCAGAATATGATTTCAAATATGCATAGCCAATACGCTCTAGAAATTTTTTCCAATAGTTATGAGAGCAAACCTTGAACATATTGGCCCTTGTCTGTACATTTTTTTTGTATATACAATTAATTTTATTAATTTTAATATTCGTACATTTTATACATTACTTTTTCTTTCTCAATTCAAACACAGTGCCTTTAAATTAATACTGCAACCACATGGTGTGTCACCCCATTGGGGCATGGCGTGTCACCCTTGAATACTGCAATAAGTCAGCATGTCATGCCAAGAATCTGCTTCCACTCAGCATGTCACCACAATTGGGGAGTTATAATATTGCAAGAAGTTAGCGTGTCACCATAGAAATCTACATGCACTCAGCGTGTCAGGTCGAGTATCTGCTTCTGCTCAGCGTGTCACCACAATTGGAGCATGCTGTGTCACCCCACAATACTGCAAGAAGTCAACGTCTCACCACAGAAATCTGCATGCACTCAACATGTCACACCAAGTATCTACTTCCACTTAGTGTGTCACCACAATTAAGGCGTGCCATGTAACCCCACAATACTGTAAGAAGTCAACGTCTCACCACAAAAATCTACATGCACTCAGTGTGTAATGCCAAGTATCTGCTCCCACTCAACGTGTCACCACAATTGGGGTGTGCCGTGTCACCCCACAATACTACAAAAAGTCAACGTCTCACCACCGAAATCTGCATGCACTCAGCGTGTCACGCCAAGTATCTGCTCCCACTTATCATGTCACCACAATTGGGGCTTGCTATGACACCCCACAATACTACAAGAAGTCAGCGTCTCACCATAAAAATCTACATACACTCAGCATGTCACGCCAAATATCTGCTTCCACTCAACTTGTCACCATAATATGTCAATGACATATACCAATTACAACCTAATCGTCACCCCCACACCAGATGATCAAAACTGCCACAAGGCATTTCTTTTATTAACTTAGCATAACATATTTTTTTGTTCATTTTTGTCCTTATATTTCAATGTTATTTTTAACATGTTTTAATTTAATAAAAAATAATTATGATGATTCATAGATGAAATTTGATTGGATGATCCATAAATTTTTAAATTTGTTTGGTCAAATCATGTGTTTTAATCTTAAATTTCATATGATATGTTTTTAATTAGTCGAAAATTTTCTCTTTCTATACTTGCAATCATTTAAAGTAAACTCCTTGGTACAATATTATTATTATTTTGTTAAGTGATTGGCTTAAAGTTTTATATGGAGGTATTAATAAAATAAAATAAACGTTGTAATTAAAAAATTACAAAAAGAAATTGAATATTAGGATTTAGAAAAGAATTAAATTAAATCATTAATTGTTTAATACAAGTGGTAATAAAATGTAAGAAAGAAGGTAACAGTATAGGGACTTCACAAGTCTATTAAGTGTTCAAAACTACGAACAAAATGAAATGAATAATCAAATAATATATCTACAAAATTAATAAAAAAGTAAAGAGTCATCTACAGGAGGAAACTAACAAACAAAAAATCTAAATATAAATGAATGTAAGCTACTGCAACAGCAAATTGTGACCAAGGTATTGCACATGGGTTACACATTAAGTTAGGCCGACAAGCTGTCTTCATCCATAAGACACCCTACATTTTCAAACATTGTCCTTTGTATTGGACAGTTGTTGCGTGTGTGACCAGTTTGTCTGCAACTTGAACATGCTTTCAGTTGGTGCCTCCACGAGGGGCCGACTGACTTGGAGATGGTGCCGGATTTGTGGATGGAACTGTAAATGAAGATGGGCAATTCTGTCTGTTATGCCCGTACCTCTTGCATTGTGAACATCTTCATGTTCGACTGCCTTCACCAGTCCTCCTAAGCCTTCCCGCTTGGCTTCGCCAAGGTGGTATCAAGATGACAATTTGTTTCACATAAGGGGGGATGTCCCACTCAATAAGATGCCCTACCGAGTGAATGGACCCCGCATAACCCTCTACTAAAACGATTGTCTTGTAGTAGTCAGCGCAGAATTCAATGGCTTCACGTTTGCATTTATTGAAAAATACAATGAACTCAATGTTCAAGCATAATGTAAATATTATGTCAATTAGAGTTTAAATAAGAAATAAAGATATTTTGACCTTATTGTTGCAATGGCATGGCCGCATGGTAGTAAATCTATTTTGGAACTCACAACATGAACACGTCTTCCTGGATAGGTTTACAAGTTCGTCCATCTTCTCGTCTTTAACTTCGAACTCCATTAGATTGATAGGTTTAACCACAAAGTGATGTGCATCATTGAACCATTTACTCAATTGCCTAGCAACCCAAGGGCTGAGGGGCATGGTCACCTTGATGGCATCCTCGTACTAGTCATGGAACCAACACTAGAACTTGTCTCTAATGAACTTGATCAAAATAGTGATTAGCATTTGTCTTGCATGCTTCAAGCATGAGTTAACACATTCCGTAATGTTGGATGTCATCATTTGGTATCGCCTTACCGGTGAACATGCACGTGCCCATCTCTCAGGGCCTATTCTCATAAGGTCAGCGTGGGCTCTCGCGTGAATCTGCTTGAGCTGGTTCATATGTCTGTTGAAACCAGAAACCTTATAGTAATCTCGAGCAAGGGTGAAAATCATAGAAACGTCATCGCGCTTGAACTTGTTTTTAAAGTTTTTCTTCAAGTGGTAACCGCATAAACTGTGGTGCACTTCTGGGTATGCATTTTGGATTGTTTTCTTAATGGTGAGATGTTGATCAGAAATGAACATAATATTTTCAAGACAACCAACTGTATCACACAGCTTGCTAAGAAACCAAGTCCACTAGTCTTCATCCTCAACATGACCGATGCCAAACGTAACTGGATATACGCACTCGTTCGCATCTTTGCATACAACGACAAACAGAACACCCTTGAACCTGCCTTTCAGATGTGTCACATCAATTACAACTGTAGGACACATTACATCCCTAAACCCCCGAATACAAGCCATGTATGATCAAAAATAATATTTGAATCTTTCTACCTCATCAATAGCCACTGCAGTGACTGTGCCAAGATTTTCTTGTTCTAACATATAAAAATACAAGGGTAGTAGTTGAAATGACTCCTTTGGGGGACCGAAAACAAGCCTCTCCACATACTCCTTCGCTTGTCAGGCCTTACCATACAAGCATTCAAATCCCCATTGAACCCTCATCTCACCAATTATGTCCTTAGGTCTCAATGCTACTCCATTAGCTTGAAGCTTGTGTGACATAAGTTCACCAATTATCTTCACACTCGCAGTTGCAAAACGCAGTTGCAAAACGTACTTGCAAACCATCTACAGTACATGTGTGTACTTTGTGGAATGTCCGAACTTGACAATATTCTCCTCCTTCAGGTAACTTCGTTGCACGCACACTGAACTTGCATGCCTTGTCCTTGCAACCAACCTTATAATGACCTTTACATGACCTTTTTACTCTTATCCCAAAATGCTCTTTTAGAGCCAACATGTTCAAAGCTCGTTTCAACTCGACTTTCGAGGAAAATATTCTTCTTTTGTATAAGTGATCATCTGCACATGTCGACTCTTTAGTTGTAATTGTTTGGAAGGAGAACTTTTCTGCACCTGGAATTACCCACGTACAAGATATCCTTACATTTCCCTTTTTCCTGATAACTGTCATGGAGCAATGTATCAGGGGAATGAATCCCGTTCTCATCAGTGATGGGGTTATTGTATATGGGGTTATCACACTAAACATTTTATACATCAACACCTCCAATAGGTTCCGTTTCACCTTCAACATTATTGCAAATTAGAATGTCACTATCATAAAGCTAGTCATCATCTGAACTCTCATCATGCCATTCATCAAGCCCATCATCTAAATTGTTATCAAATATATCTGTACCGACAAGGAACAAATCCTTATTTCCCTCATCAGATGCAGTTTTATCCTCGAACGTCGTAATGTCACCCTCCAACGTCGCAATGTTGTCCTCAAGTGTCGCATTCTCATTTAAAAATTCCATTACACCCTATACAGTTTCACCTAATCGTTGCATTTGTTGGACAGAAGTAACTATTTGGTTCGACACACATCCTGATCGAAATTGTGCAACCAACTATTCTATGAATGTCGTGTGTCTACCGGGCTACACAAACTCTTGTACATACGTCAATTGCCATTGCTGTGGGTTACAGACCGAATGTTGTGGTATATGTGAAGCATTGTAAATCTCATTTTGATTGAGCTGATGACCATGTTGTTTAGCTTCTTCATGTGACATAACATTTGTTTGGCATCCCTTAATGCTGACATACACAGCCGAAACATTCCTCTGTTCTAGCATAATTAATGCAATATCCTAATTATCCTTGATAATTGGTCGTGATAGCTCTCCAGGTGTACTAATCAACGCAGGTAACTCAATCTCGTCAATTTCTGAGTTTACCCTAACCACATCTTCAACCAGTTTCATCAAGCCCACAAACGACAAATCACTCTTAACCCCCCGCATTCGTCACTCACCACCCTTGTAAATGCCATCCACCCACTAACCATCTTGTCTTATCACAAGTCGCACAATTGGAACCCCATTGAAATTTTGAAAATAAAAAAAAATTATCAATCATTTAACACATTACATGGCATGTCATGTTCTAGAATTTGTCAGTCATGTTGTTACACGCCATGCATATAATGTCAAATGTTGTTACACGCCATGCGTATCAAGTCAAATGTTGTTACACGCCATGCATATCAAGTCAAATGTTGTTACACGCCAATGCTGACACGCCAATCACTATAATTACTGTCTCCTTACACAAATTAGCCTAAAATACCCATGGCATGTGACATGCTAATCAGTGTAATTACCTCCTTACACGAACTGCCCTAAAATAACTAATGTCATGACACACTAAAATAACACTAACACATGTTGTAAATGCATGGCATGTGACATGCCAATTAGTGTAATTACTAACTCGTTACACAAACTGCCCTAAAATACAATAACTAATGTCGTGACACGCTAAAATAACGCTAACACATGTTATAGATGAATGGCGTGTAACAACTCTGGGCAATGTTTCTAATACATGTTCTAATTTACACAAAAAGTTTTAGCAATTTATGTGTTACAGCAATAAACCCAATAACATACCTTGATGTCATCTCTGCTATAGGGTTTGTTAATTGACGATAATATGGCTAGATGCCGAGAGATAGACCACAGCTCGATAAGGATAATGCTTAACAGAGAGTTGATAGAGTTCATACATTTCATCAGCTGAGAGAGCTGATGACGATGGTGCTCAATAAAGAGTTGACAGAGTTGATACAGTTCAGAGAGTTGAGAGAGAAAGATGAGCGAGCTCAAACAGCTGAGCATTTATTTCTATTTTCTCTCTAGTTGAAGGGAGATATTGGGAGCTTAATTTGCCGTGATGTTTTTAAGGGCATTTTGGTATACTCATGCTTCTTTTTGGCTAGAAACAGATAACTTTATATGGGTGGTTATTTCTGAAATCACCTTATGATGAGGACTATTTCTCGCAATTTCCTCTTTGTTAAATTTAGGATTTTATGTATTACATCGGTGCATTTATCATTTGAGGAGGGGTATTACACATAAACGGCCCACAAAGGCACCGACCTTGTAAGCCAAACCTGTTAATCCGCCTTGCTCTACACAGCTCATTGTTCTACACCTCATGTAGTCTAATTCTGTTAACGTCTTATGCACATAGCAACCCCTATTTGTTGCTGGCTTGATAATTGTCTGGATTGGACTTGTCATAGATTCATGAGCCATGACATTCTCCCCCACTTGTTTCTAGCAATGCCATCGTTACTGAGCAGAAGTGCTCAAATTCTACGTCGTCTTGTCTCAGCACTTTCGGTCATGTGCATGCTTACTTCGGGCACCCTTGCCTTATGCTCAGATTCGGTGCTTAGTCTGTTGACACCATCTTACATTGGCCACTAGTTTGTATGCCTCAAATTCACCCTATTCCTACGTGACTTACCCCACTGCACATATTCCCTAGAACAGTTTGGTTGTACTACTACCTTAGCGATGTGGCACTTTGCTGCCACATGCATCTCAGTTGCGAAACAATACCCATTTGCTCCAAACTTATTGCCATGCCAGCATAATTGGTCTCCATGCCCTCTAATCGAACTCTCTTTGACTAGCGTTAAGCTCCTTTTACATGGTTCATCTCTCGCCCAACACATGTTATCTCCAGCATATGCCGTTTCTCAAGGTACCTCAATTGCACATTATCTTTGTGAGAAACGCCTTTCTTTCGAGTGAATTGTTTGGACTTGATTGCTCTCAGAATAATAGATCTGAGCTTCTTAACTTCCGAATCACACTTATCTTCCTTTTGAATGATGGTCACTAATTTGGCCTTTTTTGGGCATTCTCACACCTAGTGCTATTTGTTACAAAGAAAACACAAACTTGGCCCTCTTTTCCTGTCTTTAAATGTAGTCTTCCTCTCAACTGGTTTCTTGCCTTTGCTTTCACCACTCTTATCTTTACCACTGATACACCAATCCTAATTGTTGTTGATTTCTCACACAAGTGCACGTATCGTTAACAAGTAATATAGTAATGAAGTAAAGTATTGTTCCCACAGAAAATTGTTTAATACCTACTATTAACTACTAAAACATAACACCTTAGTTTTATCTAAACAATTAAAATAAAAAAATTAAAACTAATAAACTGAAACTAAAATTAAGTAGTAAATAAAACTCACTTAACTACTAGACCTAAGATTATGATATCCCTTAATACTTCATGTGATTATTGTCTCTCTTTCTTAACTCAGTTTAATGGATTAAGTTGCTAACCTAGAGTCCTAAATTATTTACAAGTCTCTATCGAGTTTCTCATAAAAACACCTCTCCCAATTAATTAACTATATGTCTATGTAAATTAAATTGAAGAATGATTTATTAAGTTTGTGCTCTAATCCCGACTATGTATGGCTTATAGGTGTATATGTACCCTATATGAAAATCAAATCACCTAATCAACTAAGTGCATTCGATCATACGTTATTCTATTCAAGGTCTACCTAAATCCCCTTCGTCAATGTTTAACCTAGGTTTCCAATTCAATTTAATTAATAATCGAACAATTAGAAGCATTAAGAATAGAATAAAATAAATGACTTAAATCAGTAAAACATAAACAAAAGAGAGATAAATAAATCAGACTACATATTGAGTTCAACCATAATCTTAGATTAATGAATTAGTTCCCCATCAAGTCACACATCATCATTGAATAAAATTTAAATATTAAAAACAAAACCAAGAGAATAAAAGAATAAAAAAATAGAAAAACTTAAGAATTGTATTCTTGATCTCCAAATCTCCTTGAATTCTTCAAATTTTTCTCAACTTCAATAACTCTGTGGCTTGACTCTCAATTTGGTGTTTCACTCTCTTCTCCTTTTTCTTAATAGTCCTCCGAAAGGTTGCTTTTATAAACTTTGAAGTTAGGCCAAGTTGGGTGAAGAAAGAAGTCAATTTTAGCTGGGATTTCCTCATTAGACTATGTAGGTCGCAGCCTTGCCCAATTAATTAATAAGAATCGTAATTGCTTTAGGACTACTGCAATGCATTAACTTTGGAAAGATTTTTTGACCACCTTCCAGGCTGAACTGGGTGAATTGGTAAACATAAAAGTTGTAGATTTTTCTCTTACCTTTTTAATGGTCTAAGAATCATCTCATTTGGAGTTCTGTAGAGAGAGTTATAGCTGAAATACCAAATATATGCAGTGAAAGTCTACACCTCAAAATTGCTCTCCTTATTTCATTAAAATTCTTCCTTTATCAAACACCTACAAAAGCACAAATAAATTAATAATAACCTATCTTAACCACATTAATACCAAATTAAGTATAAAATTAACTAAGATTAGATTGACTCACCTAAATTAACTAATTTAAAATAATGAAATAAAATCTACTAATTTCTATGCATTACTATAAGAATTAAGCTAAATTATTATCAAAATTAAGCCCAAATAACTTTATATCATAGAGGTATCACACCCCCATACTTAATATTTTGCTAGTCCTCGAGCAAAATATAGAAAAGAAACTAACTTACGAAAATCAAATTCAGATAACAAAAACAAAATAAATATAGTTATTTCTACTACTACTATCACTACTAGGGATAAAGTGCACCAACTCAATGATTTCACATAATTTTCTCAAAAGTATGTCTATCAATCCTTAACTTAAGGAAAAATATAGGCATCATTCAAATTCATGTTTCAATTCCAATGTAATCACATTTTCGAACGGATTTCTGTGTACGTGTGTTAAATCTTTTACCAAGAATATCATGACATCCGGATGATGATAACAAAACATTGTTCACTCCATCTTTTTTTGATGATAACAAAAAAATTCTCATTCATTAATGTCTAACTTCATTAATAAAGTATGCAAGATATCCTCCGTCAATAAAATGAATAATTGAAAGTAATATCATGTAATAGACAGTCTAATCAGTTAAAGAGAGAAAAATGGAAGGATTTTGTAAAGATAGAATATTAGTAACTGATTATCAAAAGGCTTTAATTAGTTAAAGAATGGCTGGGCTATAATTTAAAACAAAACAGAAAAATTTTAATTAGTTAGCACTTGGCTTAATTGATTAAGAAGGTGTTGGACAAAGGAAAATGAAGGTGTGCTAATCGATTAAGGCATAAGGTTAGTCGGTTAGAGCATAAAACTTGAAGAACCTCTAAGCGCTAAAATTCAAATTTAAGGTGAAGTTGACTGTTGAAGGGAGCCAAAATGAAGAAGTATAAATTCAAAGAATTTTTAATTGATTAGAACTTATGTTAATCGGTTAAGGCTTAAGGAAGTTAAGCTCCAATCAGTTAAGGGAAGAGTTAACCAGTTAGAGGAAGACTGTTGTTTAAAGAAAAATGAAAACAAAAAGTTTGTAATCAGTTAAAGCAGAGAACAAGCAACAAGATAGTGAAAGACAGAGAAACTGTAATCAGTTAGAGCAGAGATCACAATAGCAATACTATACAAGGCAAAAAAGTGGTAACTGGTTAAAGCTATCTGTAATCAATTAGCCGAACTCTGTCTGCTTTTTTGAATTTAAGCATTTGAGGATAAAATAATGGTTGGAATGGCATCAGAGTTCTCCCCAAAGGCTAAAAATTGTCTCTAACAAAAAAATCTGACTCCTTAAGTGACCTAATGCTTGCTTGGATTGGATTTGTCATGGATTTGCGAGCCATGACACCTGACACTATTTTTTAAGCACAAGGTTGGCCAAACATGAGAACATTAATATATTACTAAATAATATAATTTAATTAAAAATTTAATCCTAAAATATATTTAAAATATTAAATATTAATATAAAAGTATTTTAAATATCTTAATAATAAACCTAACTTAATTATGCTAGTAGAGTCGAGGCTAGGATTCTCAGTCAATCAAGTCTGAGAAGTCTCTCCTTTTTTTCTCTTATCTAGAATGGAAAAAAAAAACTTCAAACAAGTAGCTCATGCAACATCTCCCACTTGCCCTTCTTTTTCTCAATCTTATATCTCAAACTGTGTCATGATCGGGCAGCCATGCAATGTATTTCACTTTTAACTGTAGGAAGAAAGGTTCAGCGCAACATGTACACAGGCGTTAATGTCTTTGTTTTGACCTCAACCTAATATTTTTATTTGATAAGTACTAGAAGAGATCTAAAAGCAAACATTCCATTGATTGAGCACACATTCCTGTGTTTTATGATGATCCAACTTGCTATCTCAACATAAGATTTCCTTGGAGATACAAAGATTCAAATAAATAATGAGCAGTGAGACTTTAATGGCCTAGTATGACTAGATAAAAGCAGAACCATAGTCTTCCTCCATGGATTGGTCATTTATGAGCTTTCCTTTCTTTACGAGATAAGGCCAAAATAATAAAGATAGAGCTAGTTAAGCAAAGTAAGATTGCATATTGAGACATGTTTAGTCTTTAGGTCTAGTTTGGCATTGCTGTTATAGTTGAAAAAAGCTCGAGTTGGGAAAAATTATGTTTGTAAAGAGTTATATGAGACTGCTATGAAAATTACGGTTTGAGATTTTCAAGTATTTGGTACTGCTATTAAAAAGTGCTGTGGAGAGTTCAAAGGTCTTAAAAGGACATAACGTTGAAATGCAAAAAATAAGTCATTTCTTTTCAATACTATTTAAGTAACTTACTATTAAGACATACAAAATAATATATGAAATTTAATTTTAAAAATTTATACAAAGTAATAATTTTTAGAAGTATTAAAATATTTCAAGTTAGAAAATAAATAACTATATTCCTTCTATATTATCATTTTTAGTTCAAACTATGTCAATATCAAAAAGCGCTATATATTTGAAATAGAATTAAAAAAAAATGATAATTTTATTAAAAAAAAAGATTGAAGGATAATGTTTTATATTTCACATCTTCGAATAAGGATGAATATTTAGTAATTTCTTCCGTAAACCAAAGTTTGTGAACCGCCAAAACACCTTAAAAGGGCTTTTGCCATTGATTCAAGAATTGTTACAAAAAAAGTGATTTTATACTTGAATTCATGATGATTGTAAAAAATATGTTTTGAAAGCCAAACATAGTATCGAATTAGCTCATTGGCTTAGTTTGGCTTGGATCCCAAAATGTAGTTTTTTATAAATAATGCAAAGTCAAACACACAACAATTAAAAATATCTAAATATTTGACTTTATTAATTGATGTATAATTTTTAATAAAATCTCATTTTTTCAATTAAATAAAACACATGATAATTTGATTTAAAACACAATTTAACGGTCATTTTATCGACTAACCGCGAAGGCTCTTTTTAACGGTCATTTTTTGACTAACCCCAAAAGCTCCTTGGAAAGTGCTTTTGTGATTTGCAACTTGCAACTCATGGTTGGTAGAGGAAATGACGAAATCCCCATTCCTATTTTGTAAGATGACAAAATTATCCCCTCTTCAATTATAAAACTATCCTATTTTTTTATTTTATTTCAAATACATAGCATTAATTTTATTTAAAATGAATGGAATATAATTATTTATTTTTTAAATCAAAGTAATTTAAATTTCTTAAGAAAATCTAAAAACTATGTTTTTGAATAAATTTTTAAAATGTTTCATAATAATTTATTTTTTGATACATATTGAAAATAATTTACTCAAATAATATTGAAAATGATTTTTTTAATTTTTTCAATGTAATACCAAAGAAAAGATATTAAACCAAAATTCTTCAGAGAAAATTTTCAAAACCGCACCCAAGGATCCAAACCCAAATAAATCGACCCGGAGAGCCTACTCCGTACTAACTTTAAATCTGACGAGCGGGACTTTCTTTAACACTTATTTTCAAAATTTTTCTCTTCAAAAAAATCAGTCTAGCTTTCCTCTCCTCTTTCTCTCTCGAAAACTTTCTCTAGATTTGCTTGGCTCTCCTGGTTCAAAGTCAGGTACTTCCCCTTCTCTGTTCTCCAAATATTGTTATTTTATTTTATTTTACTCTTCATTTTCACTCCAATGCTACTACCATTGATCGCCGATTGAATGCAGGAAAAGGGAATGCGAAATGAAAATTTTAAAAACCTAAAGCAAGTTTCTAAGTAGCGCTGTTTTCTTTTTTCTTTTTCCTTTTTTTTCCTCTAAATTTTTGAATTTTCCTTCACTTGCTCAGCTCCCAAATGGTGCTCGATTTAGAAATCTTTCGTAGAGTTAGGGTGTATGTTACCTGTTCATCTTGAATATAGAAATTAATTCTAATTTAAAGCAGATTTTTAGATTCAAATTACGTCCTTATTATTATTTTTGGTTGCTTAGCTTGAAAACAAGAAGCAGATAAGTAAAAATTGTGGAAGTAAAAGAATGGGAATAGAGGAGTATCATGTAATAGAGCTAGTAGGTGAAGGCTCTTTTGGAAAAGTATATAAAGGAAGGAGAAAATACACCGGCCAGGTAATTTTTCCATTTCCATATCATTTTTTTTTTAATTTTTGGTCAATTTTTTTATAATGTTATTATATAATTTTCAATATCAGACTGTAGCAATGAAGTTTATTATGAAGCATGGGAAAACTGAGAAGGACATCCATAACTTAAGACAGGAAATCGAGGTATCATCTAATGTTTCAAATAAATGCATAATTATTCTTTATAAGATTTGTCCATGCCAATGTTGTTTAATTTTTTTTGGTAATTTGTGATTTAACCTCTTACTTATTGCAGATTTTGCGAAAGTTGAAGCATGAAAATATCATAGAAATGATTGATTCATTTGAAAGCCAACAAGAATTCTGTGTTGTCACTGAGTTCGCGCAAGTAATGATCTCCTATCTTTAAATGACGCACACAACTGATTAATTTGGAAAATATTATAAGTTGATGGAGTTTCGTGGTATGCAGGGTGATCTATTTCAGATTCTAGAGGATGATAAATGCCTTCCTGAAGAACAAGTTCAAGCAATTGCTAAGCAACTGGTACTTTCATCTTAGAAATGTTGCTGTCAAAGTGAATTTTTTCATTTCTGGCTTCAAGCTCACTAGTTTGCTGGACTTGGAATTCCCCTTCTTTTGGTTGTTATTGTGTAGGTGAGGGCATTGCATTACTTGCATTCCAACCGTATCATTCATCGTGACATGAAGCCACAAAACATTCTCATTGGTGCTGGTTCTGTTGTTAAGGTTGGTTTGTTAGATGCTATGCATGTGTTTAATAAGTTTAGCATTGTGTCTGTGAAGAGTAGTCATGTTCTGATTTTTAGTTAGGAATTGGTAGCATTTTTGTATCATTGTGCTAATTGTACACCTTCCATATTCATGTCCAATTCGATGCTGAGGCCTCTTACTTTATGCTAATTGTTCTTCAAAGGGCATCTTTTGTTTGTAACTTGTGCAGTCTTCCACTTATTGCAGCTTTGTGATTTTGGGTTTGCACGTGCAATGTCCACAAATACTGTTGTTTTGAGATCCATAAAAGGTTTGCCTGATATTAGTATATATATGGCTTTTTAAGTTTTTCTCTTATTCAACCAGATTTTCCTTCATTTATGCTAGTTCAGTAGTGCTTCTACAAATTTTTTGCAGGCACCCCTTTGTACATGGCCCCAGAGCTTGTGCGAGAACAGCCCTACAACCACACTGTTGACCTGTGGTCTCTTGGAGTTATACTGTATGCACGCATTTTTCCTAATTTTACAGCGAGGAAGCTCTTTGTTTAATTGATTTTTTGCTAGATGAATAAGATGTGCTGTCATGTCCTTTATCTCTTGTTGACATTGAATTAAACACTAGCCATAAATGCAACAGGTATGAATTATTCGTTGGGCAGCCTCCCTTTTATACAAATTCAGTATATGCACTCATCCGGCACATAGTGAAGGTACACATCAAGAGGAATCTTATTTTTCTAAAAAAAATTTCTTATTTAGTGCATTATTAAGGCACAATTACCCAAAAAAATTTTCTTTAAAATATAATTTTGCCTTGCCTAACTGTAAATTATGGTGTGCCAAGGAAATACTAATTTACAAGCAATATTTCAGGATCCAGTCATATACCCTGATGACATGAGTGCAAGTTTCAAAAGCTTTCTTAAGGGATTGCTTAACAAGGTTTTTCTGTTGTCTAGATGCAAAGTTATTTGTTATGATCTTTATCTTTACTTTAAAGTTCAAATCCTGATTTTATTTTTAATATCATTGGAAACAGGTACCTCAAAATAGATTGACGTGGCCAGCGCTTCTTGAACATCCATTTGTTAAAGAAACCTTAGATGAAGTTGAGGCCAGGGTAATGTAGCTGATGTGTACAAAATATTATGCTTCCATTATTGAGATAAAAAAATGCAAAGAGAAACTTTTGTTTACTCTAAGCAGCAAGAGTCTGTACTCCTTCCAAGAAAATTGTCATTTTATCTTCTATAGTAGAGAAACTCGTTAGTTTTTTCTTTTCTAAATCCTTAGAATATTAAAGTCTAATTTTAGTCAAACATTCAAGGAGGTGCTTGCTACAACTACTCCAACCAGGCGATCTGATGTTGCATTGAGGGGTGAGGAAAACAATTTCCAAACACCAAATGGTATATTTTCCCTTTTGAGAACATTGCTTTCACTGCTTATTTGAAACATAGAGGTTTTACTCTTTTTTCACCATCGTGAACTACTTGATCATAGGTCAAGGCAATTCTCCTGCTGCTTCAGAGACTTGTAATGCTCCAAGCCTTCACAGTGATGCTCACAGTGATGCTCAAAAATATAGTCCTAATACTGTCCAAGGAAATTCTGTACTTCATGAGGAGTTTCCTGGATTTTCAAATCCCAATGACATTAAGCAGTCAGGTAGACAATGCTACGTTGTTGTTTTCAGTTCATATTTGTCCATTAGTGATGTAGAATAAGAAAGGGAAAGAGAAAAGGTTAGAAATCAGAGTTGAAAATAAGGGGTAGAGGTTCGGAAGAATCCTAGATATTGGGTGTTCCACAGTCTCAATAATTGATAATCCAAAACCTACTAGAAACTAAAAAACATCAGTAAATCCTAATGCCCTAATACTAGGACAATAAGGAAAACACTAATTAATACAATATAGCCTAAATAGTAAAATCATAACTCTATATTAAAATATCAAATAAACTCATAAAATATAACAAAATCACAAAATTTAACTAAAGTTCAAGCAACTCTTTTCCATGCTGCATTAATTGGAGAATATTGTGATCTGATGATTGGTGGAATATACACATTGACTTTTGCTCACAGATTGATGATTTTAATACTATATATTTGCCCCTTTCTCATTTTATAATTTTTAACTGAAATTCCTAATGTAATTTCAAGCCATGTGTCCTTGTTTAGTTTTGTTTATTTATTATTTGATATTATCATTGTTTCTTTTTGTCAAGTTCATATAATTTGCCTATGTTGTGGAGTTACTTGACTATTGTTTGTTTTGTTTGACTTGCTCCAGAAACACTAGGTAGATCTAGTTTTAAACTTGTAAACTGAGATTTCTAAAGTAGTTTGAATCTTGCTCTTTTCTACGTGTTTATCTTTTTGAAGTGACCATAGTTCTGTTTTTTTTTCCCCTCATATTTGTATAATTTATTTATGATGTTTTGAATTCTTAATTAAGTTTGATTTCCTTGACCAACTGGTGCATCTAGTTTTTAACTTGTGTTATTTGACAGAGAGAAATAAATGAGTGATTATTCCCTCCTGTGCTACATTTGCCTTTTCATTTGTTGTTCTCGTGCATGTTGCAACCTTTTCATGTAAATGTAAGCTTTTCTTTTTGTTAAATAGGTTAACCATATCTAATGAAAGCTATAAACTAAAGAAACAGTTCATAATAAGAGGTCAAGGGCTTTAAGATGAACCAACTGATGCTCTATAGAGGAATTTGTCCTCCCTTCACTCTGAAAATGATAGAATCTTAACCTACTGTTTTTAAAGCCAATCTTGTCTCTAGTGTTAGTATTCTCTAGCTTTATTATCATTCAGAAATTGGTTTTCTCTATACATTTCATTGTTATGACATTTTAAGATTTATATCTCTCTTCAGGTAACCAGGCATTGGACCGATTAGAAAATAACTCCCGCACAGTTAATGGTGCACAAATTATTGGTAAGGATAATGAAGCATTAGCACTTGTTTTGCTGCCAATCAAAAGATGGTCAGAAGGATCACAAAATGCTTGCAGGTAAAAAAATGAGTCTATGGATCATCTTCTTTAGCATCAAGTATCTAACTTGATTGTCTGGTTGAAATGTGTTAGTTATCACTGCAGCTTTAGTTCCATTTTTTACTATTTTTTTTTTTTGGTTTTTCCTAAGCAAAACATAGTCAAAGTTGTTGCACTATGACCAGCTTCCATTGCAAGACATTTTTTAGTCTTAGATATGAATGTGAACTTGCAAAGAATGGTTTATGATGAATCTAAAAGTTATATCTCATTTTGTAAGTGTGCTATCACAAAAAATTATTTTAGCTTCACATATTGGCTGTTTTGCCTTTATGTAGAAAACAGTTTTAGTAACTAGTTTCTTTCTTTTTTATGTTTTCTGAGTTTTTGTTTTTTTGGCAGTGGTCCCTACCATGTTTTAGAAACTAAAACCATATATATGCATGCTAAGCAGTAAAAACTGATCCACAAAGGGAGGGGGGGGGGGGAGGAGAGGAAAGAGGTGGTACTTATTTAACTAAAGTACTTAGTATTTCCAAGTATTGAGGTTAGACTTTCTCAGTTTCTCATTTCCTTTAATGGGGGACTGTCTGTTTGTTATAATTGTTACCAAGTTACATTGGCAAACACTAGATTCCAAGGCAAACTATAGATGTTAAAATGGCACAGGATAAAAATGACAAAATTTAATGTCCAAGATTCCAATTTCCATGTGATGCCTTCATATAATATCAACAAAAATAAAATAATTGGAAAATTCAGTTATTGCTAAGTCATTAACCAAAAGACATCTCAAAGATTTCAAAACCAAGGAGCAGGGTGGGGGAAAGATGGAATTATAAATCATAATCAACATGGTGCAGCTAGGGAAATGGTCTTTTTCACTATTGTTGAGGCAGATTTTCTTGAAAGATAAACCTTGTATCATTTTATAAAATGTATTTCCAGAGTTATTATTTCAATGCTGGCTATAATGTTGCTCTGTCATTTGGTTATTTTGTTTTACTTGATTCCAGTGTTTCCGAAGCATTCTAGAGTGGCTTATTATAAATTTCCTTGAATCAAATTCCAGATGTCCACTGATACTTTCTTGAAGTCAGCTCTCATTTTACAGTGGCTTGTACAGGGATCAAGATATTCTCCATTCAAGTCAGTCGATGAGAATTCTTTCAAATCTAGTTTCAGCTGGTGCTCTCCATTCTGATGGAATTCTTGATGAAATAATGTGTGAACTTCTAAATTTCACTGCCATATTAGTTGGTTTGAAATCATCTGATGTTTTTGAGCTAGTAGCAAAGGTATAAAACTAATTCTCATTCAGTAATTCCTCCCCCATTTCTAGCACCATGTATCATGCCAGCTTAGCCTTGGGTTTTATAAATAAATCAACCATGTTTATGGTTACTCTGATTTTGGACATGGCCATCCAGTTTTCATAATCATAAACATGCACCGTATTTTCTTTTCTCTATTTTTTTTATTTTTTTTCTGTCAAGTGTATTGAACTTTCTCTATCTGGGTTTCTGAAAACAAATGACTATCATGAAAAGTTATTGAAGAGCTATCTAAATATTGATCACTGAATCATTTACAAAGTCAAACACTCTTTCCTACTATTATATATGGCTGAAATTTCTCTGTAAATTTTGCAGAGTTTTTCAGTTACTAAAATGCTGCTGGCAGAAAACAATGGAAGTGATATTGCCAATTCATATTTCAAGCACTGGGTTGTCTTAGTTGAAATTTTCTCACAGGTATATTTTTCTATGGTTTATATTGGTCTCTGCCAACAATTCAGGCACCTTATTCAAGCTCTGTCATTTTGTTTATATAGGTCGTCGGTTGCATTGAAGATCCCTCTGGGAGAGTTTTCTCTGAGTCTTGTGCATGCATCACAACTATATTAGCTAGAGTAGCTCAGGGTCTTAGAGCATATTCTTTGACTCAGGTTCCTAAGGGAATCTCTTCTCCCTCTATGGTGAATGAATCATTGAAACAGATTTTGGAGAATGCTGTAACGTCCCGTTTAGTGGACCATTTATGTCTTTGTTTAGCAACTTCAGGCTCAAGTCTCAGTTCTGGATCCACAAATATGCTGCGTGCTGCTTGTGAAGCATGTAGGGCTATCTGGTCATTGATGGATGCTCTGGAAATTTCTTTTGTGAAGGAAAATCCCAATTTGTTTCCCTTGGATGCTTTGTGGAATCATTCTTTGGTCCGACTTGACATCAGAGATCATGCCCGAGGTTTGCTGACTGGAACAGAATCAGCAAAAGTTATTGATGTAGTGACTAGGGCATTTGTCAGATCAAAAGCTGTGCAATTTGCTATAGTCCATTGCCTTCATCAACGTGTAGAGCCAGCACTATCTGCTGCTATTCAGGTATTTCTTCCTGTTTCTGAAAATTTTTCCATACTGAGGAGCAGCTGAAGACTTTAATTAACATTTATTTTATATCCTAAATATATTTGGTTGCTTATTGTAGCATAATATATTAATAGATTTTTTTCTTAACTTGTTTCAGATTTTGTCAAGGTGCTGCCTCCACAATGGAATTATTCCAACTGTTCTCTGTGGCTTTCCGAATTCCCTGCCTGTTACCACTGTTGTTAGTGGCGGAGCAGATGGTACCATTGTCTCAGAGCTATTCTCTATATTATCTTTGTGTTCATCATTAAGCAAAGATGCACAAACTGAGACAGCTAATTTGAAGTGTAAAATAAGCAATCCTCCAGCCTTGACTCTGCATTCCTGCCTTCTCATTGCTACAGTTGCTCAATGCTTAAAGTCTACTGGAAGAAATTCTGCATTATTTATGCTTACAACCTCACCAAAGAAGCAACTCACTCGACTTTCGATCCTTGCTCACCATGTTTCTTCTAATGATACAACTATTACTTCATTACAACCTCATTCTGCATCAGCCATGCTAGCTCTTGCTTCCATTCTATCACTTGAAGGCGGACTGTCCGTCGAGTCTTCCATATCTGAAATTGCAGTACCCTTGATTCCTCCAACTAGCACACTTTGTGATCACCTTAAAATTTCATCAGAGATTGAAAACGAAGTTGGCTCTAAGAGCCCTAAAGTGGTTCTCTCATATTGGCATGGTCTTAGGGATGGATGTGTTGGCTTGTTAGAGTCCAAACTGAAATGGGGAGGACCATTGGCTGTACAACAGTTGATTGCAAGCGGTATCCCTTTGCTTCTTATTAATTTGTTGGCCAGCAACCATCTGAATGCTTCACGTCAAGGAGTTGGTAGCCTCAATGATGGAGTTGGCTTGTCTCCTACAGGGGTTGTATGGGCAGTTTCAGCAATATGTCACTGCCTTTCAGGTGGACTTTTAACCTTTCGTCAAGCTTTGCTCAGCAGCGAACACATGAAGCTCATCTGTAGTTTGATATCTGATGTTTATCTCAAGCTTGTGAGGTCTTGGATTGGGCCTGGTGGAGGGAAGGATGGAGTCAGAGATATAATAAATACAGTAATTGATTTTTTAGCATTTCCTTTTGTTGCTGTACAAAATGCTCCTGGCTTGCCACTTGCGACTGCTTCTGTAAATAGTGGGTTTATCCTCAACATGGGTTCACCTGCTAGTAGAGTATGCATGGAAGACAAGGACATGGTGAAAGCAATTGAGGATGACATGGGGAAATATATTAAAATCCTCCTGGAGGTCAGATCCTATCCCTTCTTTCTTTTCCTAGGCTATAGGTTGGAGTAGGAAGGCGGTTCTCCAGACTGCTTTCTTGTGGGGTTATCATGAGAAAATGTGCCATTCAAAGTGTTTCTCTAGCTGAAAGGTGCTTGGTTATAAGGAGGAAGCTTATAACTCCTATCTGGCTGTTCAGTGCCCAAGACTGTGTGCACTGCTTTAAATAAGCAACTCGCTAACTTTCTAGAGATGGTTTCTTATTTCTTTAAGTGCCGTTTCCCCCTTAACTTAAAAAGAGAGGTCATGGAAAAGCACACATTTGATGGGCTTGTCTGCTTTCTAGTTGTTAGGTTTGATGTGAATAATGTTTAAGGTGCTAAGATAGCCTCGAGTTATTGAGAGCCTATACTTTCCTCATTTAGTATTTTCTGAAATTCTCAGGTGGGAGTGCCTAGCATCATTCTTCGTTGTTTGGAACAGTTAGAGTCAAAGGACCTGGGAAGGACCGTTGCATTTCTTGCCAAAATGATAGGACATCGACCACTTGCAGTTCAACTTGTTGGGAAAGGGTTGTTGGATCCAAATAGAATGAGAAGGTTGCTCGATTGTTCAAGTCCAAGAGAAGCCACACTGGACACTTTGATGATTGTTTCTGATCTAGCTCGAATGGAGAAGGTCAGGTTATGTTTTCATCAAATTGTCAAATAGTCCCTGCTGAATCATTAGATGTAAAAGTTAACTTAGTTCCTTTCCATAGTTAAATTTAGCTTCTAAAACACAGTGGTCTGAGACAAGTGTTTTCCAAAATTGAATGAATGGCTCAGCTAGCAGCTTAATATGAAAACTTTTTCCTATTTGAGCAGTCTTACGAAGGTGATCTTGTAATTTCAATTTTAAGCTTTCTTTTATAATGAAGCCTTTTCTCCCCATGGCTGAGTTGTTACCCTCATTTCCTTATCAATCATCATGTTGTGATTTATGTTTAATTCCTGAAATTATGCAGTTGATGTCTTTCCTCCATTGTATCTTAATTTTGTTTGATTCATAAGGCTTTTCTTCTAATGACTGTGGTCTCCTATGAACCAGTTTATGGATTCTGAAGTTTCACTTAGAAAGCAAGATAAAATGTAAATTTGTAGCCTTTTAGATCCTCTTTAATAGGGGGATGAACTTATACTAGAAGCCCACGGTCTGACTAATGAATTTTAGATCATATGGTCATGCAGGGTTTCTATGAATTCATTAATGGGGCTTCAATATTAGATATTCTGCGGGGCTTTCTCACTCATGAAGATCCCAATATTCGTGCCAAAGCTTGCAATGCTCTAGGCAACATGTGTCGCCATAGTGCATACTTTTATGATGCACTGGTAAGTACCAAACAAATAACAATATATCACATTGTGCCATGGTAAACTGTATGAACTGGAGTTCTATAATTTTCTCAACATTTTTCAATTCATTACTTGGACTTTGGGATATGGAGATAAGCATTGTGATTTTTGTCAGTCTTTGAGCACAAACACCATATGAAAAATTATGTTGCAGGCTATCAGATTCTTACTGACCAATGTATATGCTGTAGGCAAGACATCACATCATTGGGCTTCTTATTGATAGGTGTGCTGATCCAGACAAACGAACAAGGAAATTTGCATGTTTTGCAGTAAGACCTGTTCTTAGTGATTATGGCAGTAGCTCTAAATATAAAAATTATAGAAGCAGTATGTCTTTGGCTCTATTGCTATGGCATATATACATATAATTTACAGCTGCTTATTAATTCTCTCCACAGATTGGGAATGCTGCCTACCATAATGATATGTTGTATGAAGAACTCAGGAGATCTATACCTCAACTAGCAAAGCTGCTGCTTTCAGCAGAGGAAGACAAGACTAAAGCAAATGCTGCAGGTGCATTGAGTAATCTTGTACGCAACTCAAACAAGCTCTGCGAGGAAATTATCTCCAAGGGGGCCATGCAGGTCAGTAGACATAGTGCATTGATCCTAGTGTTATTGCTTGTGTGACTATTTGATAACAACAAATCAAGCTAGCTCTTTAAGCTCCCAAGAAGTTAAATTTGTGAGTCATTGAAGCTTGAAGTCATCGTTGGTTTCAATGACATGCATGCTTTTGAATTTTTTTCTAGTCAGAAAACCATTCTTAAATAACTTAATTTTCAGAAATTGATATATATCTCCTTTAACGTCTCTGTTTGAAAGTAATAAAAAAACAAGGTGATATGGATATGTAACACCAAACACAGTTGGCAAGAACTTTCATATTTTGGCTGCAATAGGGGCCGCAAGACATGAGCAAACAGAATTTACTAATTCTTACATCTTGATTACCTAACTTAAATGGTGATTCCCGTTTGCCTTTCTTTTTTTTATTTTCTCTTATTGGCAGGCTTTATTAAAATTGGAGCAAACAGAATTTACTAATTCTTACCATCTTGATTACCTAACTTAAATGGTGATTCCTGTATGCCTTTCTTTTTTTTTTTTCTCTTATTGGCAGGCTTTATTAAAATTGGTAGCTGACTGTACAGTAGTTGCTTTAAACCCAAGCAGAAAGGATGCTATTAATGAGTCACCTCTAAAGATAGCTCTTTTCTCACTGGGAAAGATGTGTGCATATCCACATTGCCGACAGTTCCTCCTTGCATCAGAGTTGTTCCCAGTGATTGGACGGCTTCGGCAATCCCCAGAATCAGGCATTGCAAAGCTCGCCTTAACTATTGTCAGCAAAGTTACTGATGCGTGAAGGCTGAAGGTAAAAACAGTTATTGGTCATTTCTTTTGACCTCACCAACTTGATTCCCACTAAACCATAAATGGTAGTTCTTGGTCGGTAAAATTGAGGCCTAAAAGATCGGAGAAATTTGCAATGGCTGTTAGTATTATTTTGAGCTATAGACACTGCAAAGCATTTCTGTATATATATGTTAGTATTATTATAGTATATGATGTTATTCATCACCAATCTGCTAACAATATGCGATTTCCTTTTCTAAAGAATAATATGACTGTTCCATCTTACATTAACGGTTTTTTCTGTACTTCTGCCATCTCATTCCAACAGTTTGAGCTTATGGCAGGTTCCAAGTAAATTTCCCCCAATAGTCCTGAAGAAAGGAGGGGGAACAAAAGAAGGAAAAGTAAGTTGAATTCTTTTTAACCAATTAGTAGAAATTCGCTGTTGTACTTGAGTATTTAACTTAATGAAATTATATGTCAAATTGCCAATGACCTTTTGGCTTAGTTGATTTAAATTAAAGAATTAACAGGGTTAGGCTGCGTTCAATGAAACGTGTTTCTTGTAGTTTAAAAAGAAATTCAGTGGATTATTAGCAGATTCGGCACTAGGCAGTAGCCAGGATTACATTATCTGCTCATGTGATTCAATTCAGTGCAAAATAATTGGGGAAATATAGATGATTTGTCCATCATAAGCTCAACATTATCACGTGATATTATGTTAATAAGTTAGGTTTGGGTTTTCATATAATAGAATGTTAGGTATGATACTTTAAAAATTACATCATTTATTAAAAAAATTTCAATGAATTTTTATTTGTTTATTATGTTTAGTTAAATAACTATATTTTTGTTTTATGTTAAATAAATTTTTATAATTTATCATTTTTATGTTTATATGATGTTTAGGTGAAAAGTGAGAAATATCATATGGTCATAATTATGCCATATTAACAAATTATATTATTATCCACTATAATATGTTAGTTTGACACATTAAGTGTCACGTGATATAAAATGATAAATATTTTAATAAATAATAATTAGTTATAAAAATTTATTTGATTCAAAATAAAAATATAAAGATTTGATAAACACAATAAAATAATAAAAAATTATTTAAATAATTCAGTAATTTTTTAAAGTATTATGTTAATATTAAAACTAAATTTAAAATTAGACCTATCAATTATTATCTTTATTAAGATTTTTGAGGTTTAACCATTTAAAGTTGTTATCTTCTTAGACTTATTCATAATTTCGTATGTATCCAAAAGAAAAAGAAATCAAAGTGCTCATCAAGAGCCATGGAAGACAAAATCAGGTATCTGAATAGAAAATGAACATTCCTCTGGAGACAACAGCTTTAAGGATCTAAAAATGGAGTGTATATGAGCTTCATGTCTAAATTATTTCCTCTTTCCAATGGTACTGTCTGTCAGCAATATTACTTGATGCATAAAAAATGAGCTTAAGTCTCCTGTTTTTCACCTCATAATTCCATGTAAAGTCATTATCATACATTCCAGGCCATCAACATCAAGTTCGTCAACCCAGTGTGAATCCAAAGATTCGATGGTTGAAGAAGAGGACCTTAAAATGTTGAAAGAGTTGGTAAACCTAAAACCACAGTAACCACTAATCAAGAACAATACACTTTTATGCACATAATGCGTGCCACTTAAAAAAACCCTTGGGTCTTCCATAATGCCTTCCACTCCATCTTTTGGCAATCAACAACAACACATATTTCAAAACTAAATTATAATTCAATCTCCTAATCAATGTGTTGGATGTGCATTGTCCAATCTCTTTCCCAGTTAGAGGGTAACATACGAAACCACTTCTCAACATTGTTAACATGTATCATTAGCTTATCAAACCAATCTTAACAAGATTGAAAAGAAACAGAAAGAGTTTTCTGTTTACTTGCGATCCCATAATGAGTTAAGACTTTTTTTGCTTTTAATTTATTTACAATCTTTATCCGTACCACAACGACTTAAATTGTTTTTATTTAAAAATTATAAATAACATTATCTAAATATAACAAAATAGAAACGATAATGTTTAAATTCAAATCATTGAGCTTGTATTCGTACAAAACTATATCTTATTTATAAATATCGATATTTTAATATTTACTTTTTTTATCGATGAAAATTAAATAGTTACGACACTCATTATTTATATATATAACACTAAATTTGTGGTGTAAATAATAAGTGCTTTAAGAGCTGTAATTCATTAAGAGAATACATATAGTCAGAAATTGAGTGCAACCCCCTATGGTAATAATTTGGAGGAATGAGTATGATGGGTATAGAACGCTATGATTGAAAGCAAGCATGCTAAGAGAATAAGGGCAAATTGGTAGGCAAGCAAAGTAAAGAAAGCAAAATGCCAGTTGTCAAGCGAAGCGTATATTTTAAGAAAGGAAGGGAATCCCACCAGCATTCCAAGAGAAATGTATTGGAGAGGGGAGGGGAATTTTGGGTCGGTGAGTTAGTGGGTGTAATATATTTGTGGCCTTGGATATTACGTGTCCAAATGACAAACACCATGATCGCATCATTCTTTGAATCCTCCGGGTAGGGGCCCGCCTTCCAAAGATCTTTGCAAATATTATTCCTCTCTTTTCAGCTTGATATACGTGGATTTTGCAAACAGTATGTACTTGGTAATGATAAAAGGATAAGTCTTCCATCAACAAGTGAGGGAGAGTGACCAAAGTTTAATTCCAAGGCTCATTTCTTTATTTCTTTTACATTGTAGGAATTGCCATGTGTTTGTCATTTGGTTTTGACTTTTAAACATGTTTTAGTGGGCAATACAATTAATCAAAGTTTATCTTAGATCATTTACAGTTATTAATACATGATTGATGAGGTTGAAAAGGAATGGAATTGCATTGCATGATCACTCCATTATTATATTATAAGGTAAAATAATCTCACTTTCTTAATTTTTAGTTATAATTTTATACGAGTTCATTAGTTTTTGAAATGGATATTTTTTTAAAAAATATATAAATATCATTCATATAAAATATAAAATGACTAAAATACCGTTTTTTCTTTCTCTTATTTTTTTCTCTCAAATAATATGATCGATGGTTCCCATTTGCTTGCTGACTAGTGCTCCCTTTCCTTAGGGAGCACCAGATCTGGTGCTCTCTCGAATTTTTTTTAAAAATATATTTAATAGTAATTTTTTAAATTAATAAAAAGTAAAATTATCTTTTTAATATTATAACGTCATCAAATTAACAGAAATATTAACGATTGACTAACGGTTGGACTTATATGTTTAGTAAAAAAAAATTTTAAACAAAATGTCTATTTCAAAAATTAATAGATCTTTTTGAAATTATGACTAAAAATTAAAAATATGAGAATATTTTACCTTATATTATATTATATATGACATGAGAACAAAATATTGTGAGGGGGTTAAACTGTGCTTCATTGTATATGGAAAATTATCTACAAAGGAAGGTTTTGGTAAGTGGTAGTAAATAACACCCTTGGGGGTATCTTTGTTTTTTTTTTTTTTAATTTAATAAATTTATACCTTACATAAAATGAATCTTTAAAATGAATATTTATACGAGACATGGATATTTTTATATGTGGTTAAAGTGACACATGTTTAACTTTTTTAGACAACAAATTACTCTAGGAGGGAAAAAGAAACCTATGAGAGAAGACAGAGGGGAAAAGAGTCTAAGATGGAAGGAACAGTGAAAGGGACAAAGAAGGTGAGGATAATTGAGAGGGTTTATGTTAATTAAAGAATTATTTAGAGCTTAGCAAGGGAATGAGAGAAAAATATTAGAGCATTTGAATGATGAAAAAAATAGTAAAGAAGAGAAGAACAGTCTCTATAGATAAGGGATCATATACCAATCAATGAGTAAAATGCTCGGGTGCGAAGAGAAGAATAGTTTAATTAAGTAAACATTTTTTTTTTCAAATTAGGCAAAACAAGCATTAAACATGTATATGTAGTTAAATATTTGTTTATTATTTATATCAAAAATAATTTTTAAAATTTGAAAATTAATTATTAATAAAATCTTTTTTTTTTGTGTTTATAAATGCTATATTGTGCTATAAATATACCATAAAAAATCTAATACTCTGAGCATATACCATGGGCTACACAAAACAGTTAAATCTATATAAATTAACACTTTTGAAACCATAAAAATTTTATTAATTAATTGAGGTATTATTTAATTGATAAATTAATATTTTTTTTCAAAACATTAATTGAACGTAATATATATGTATTGTGCATAATTTTCTCTTTCAATACATGAACGTTACATCAGAGTACCTTAATACATTAAGAAAAGTTCGAGATGAGGTCCAAGAAAACATCAATTTCAAGAGAAAACAAGTAACATTGGAATCATATTTTATAAATGTTTTTGAAATTGAGTAATGTATATATATAATTTTGATATATAAAAAGATTTATATCAAGTGAGACTTATGTATTTTTTTTAAATGTATTATCATATGAATTTAACAAATTATTAATTTGCTACATTGGCCTCAAGTCAGAACCGATTAAAAATATTATTTAATCGAGGTTATCAATTATTAATTTATAGAGATAATATTGTATTTTAAGATAAAAATGAAGGATCATGTTTCTTACTCTTCTTTTTTTTTTCCTTGGTCTTTTCTTAGGGAAAAATGATAAATATCTTCAAATTTAATGTATTTATATATCATATTTAAATGGGTAATGTATAGGGCTCGAATAACGTAACTTGTTTATTACTAATCCAAGGTAAGAGATATAAACTTGGATTGCATTCTTATAGTTAAAATGATTTGATTGTTATCATATAAAGATTTTGTGGTGTAGGAAGTACATGCATTCACATAAGGACAAAAATAATATAAAGGCATCCCAATTGGTCTCATCCCCAAAGTCATATTTTTATAGGCATAGAAGCTCAAGTCAAAAGTGGGGAAAGAAACTTTAATCCTGAAATTGCATGCAGACAGTAGAAGACAGTGCCACCACCATCACCACCCAACGCCACCCCACCACCAACACCACTAACAATCCCAAGAGCAAGCGACACGTTCCCCCATTATTATCTTCATCTCATTCTTCTCTTTTTACCCAAAGAAGCTACTAGAATTTCAGCTAACTCTGGGGAGCTGTACTTCTTTGGCTGCTGCAATGCCTATAAATACACACCCTGGCCTCTCCCCTTTTCTCAATCAGCAAAGCTTGCCTTCTTGTATTCTGAGTGGTACGTACAATACACTTTAAAGCTGCATTGAGCTTTTGTTTTTAGCTTCAAAATGACCAGTTCTAGGGTTATTGGTGCTGCATTCTTGGTTTTGCTCTTTGTGGACTTGGCCTTTGCTGCTAGGTCACTTAAGGCTGTAGGCAAAGGAGGAGGTGGTGGTGGTGGAGGAGGAAGCGGGGGAGGTGGAGGTGGTGGCAATGGTTTGGGGTCAGGGTCTGGATATGGTTCAGGGTATGGTTCTGGAAGTGGCTCCGGATATGGCTCAGGAGCTTACGGTAGTGGAGGAGGTGGTGGTGGTGGTGGCGGAGAAGGTGGTGGAGGTGGCTCTGGATCAGGCAGTGGGTATGGGTCTGGGTCTGGGTCTGGATACGGGTCAGGATATGGGTCTGGTAGTGGGATAGGAAGTGGAGGAGGTGGTGGTGGTGGTGGCAGAGGAGGAGGTGGTGGTGGAGGTGGAGGTAGTGGTAGCGGAGGCGGTTCAGGCTATGGATCCGGGTCTGGAAGTGGGTCTGGATATGGAAGTGGTGGTGGAAGGGGTGGAGGTAGTGGTGGTGGAGGTGGAGGAGGTGGTGGCAGAGGTGGCGGTGGCGGCAATGGTTCTGGCCATGGTTCAGGCTATGGAAGTGGCTCTGGCTATGGTTCCGGGTACGGAGGTGGCGGAGATGATGATTACTTACCATAAATGAAGGATGAAAGTTTACTTAGGTAGCCGTATATTCAATCTTTGTCATTTGTAATTTTGAAAATAAAATTGCAATGTCTTGATCCATGCATGCATTTGTATGGACGGAGTACGTTGCATTAAGTTAATGTTATTAGGACTTTTCTAAGGGTAATTATGACACCTTATTACGTGTCATTATTATGATTATTGTATCATCAAAATAAATAATAAATACTAATAATTTTCTATTTTTCTTCTTAAATTATGTGTTTTTCTTTTGTTAATTTTTTTTTATAATTGGAAAAAAAGAGATTTGAATTTTACTCTTTACATAAAAGATCATATACCAAACAATGAACAAAATGCCTTAGTGCTGTTAACTCTTTATTATTTATTATGAAAAAAAAACAATAAAGAGTTGGAAAAATAATAACCCAAAAAGTTCAAATAAAATAAAAAATATTTATTATTTACACACACCGTCATTATTTTTGTTTCTTCTTCTAAAATTTCAGATTATTTAGCACAAACGTTATATTAATAACATCAACATGCATGAGTAATTGACATGACTTCATTTTTAGAATATGAATGGGATGTTAGTAAGTGATCTGTAATTGATTCTGGTTACATTATATATTAATTGGATTTTTAGATTTTATATAAATGTGTCATTTTATGGATATTAAAACATTTTGTACCGAAAAAAGAGAAATTTAAATTCAATTTTTTAAATAAGATAGTAAATACATAATTGTTGAGAGTAAGTGCAATTTCCATATTTTGGATCATTTATTCTTATTTATTTTTAAATAAAACTTATATAATGACTAGATAAGAGGAGCAAAAATATGTTTAGAGATGTCTAATTGTCACAAATCTCACAAAGATAAGATGAATTTTAAGTCTATAAATACGAGTCTTTCTCCACTTATAAAACATGTCTTTTCGGTTGAAAATGTAGACACTTACATTCTATTTCAGAAATTAAAGTCGTTTAAATTCGGATAAGTGATATAATATCATTCCTAACCATTGTTTCCTTCCCAAGACTTAAATGCAAACGTAATGCTATATTTTTAGTAAAAGGATGCTCCTTTGGCTTTAAATCAAATATTGACAAATGAAAAATAAAACAAAAATTAAGAAAAAAGAAACACTTCCGATTTATAATTTTGTATTTTTAAAGTATTAAAATTGTTGAATGATGATTTTTGTTGCAGCCGATACACAGAGGGGTCTGTTAGATGTTTATATAAATGGAGGGAGGGGTGGAATCAGCAAGGAACAAGCATAGAATAGGATCCAGGTCTCAAAAAACAAAGGTATCCGATCCCCATCCTCTCAAATTATAATTCAAGATGTTCAATGAAGCAGGCTACAACATAATAATATACCATACGTAAACAACATCTAGCTGTTACAATTATATAACCAAAAGGCAATCATATAGCCTATTCCAACATCATTTCCTCTTTTTTTTTTTTGGGTTTAAATCAATAAATTTAGTCTGTATGTTCCGATGAATCCTAAATAAGTGCTCTGCTTGATAAAAAAAAAATGTCACGTTTTTTGCTGCTACCGTCATACTCTCAGCTTTGTCAACTCATGATGTGCCAATGAATGTGGATATGTTTCTAATCGTAAGCGGTTCCACCAAAAGAGACTCGAACAAGAATGGTTCTCGTAACCCGAAAACTAATCCATCACCCTATCGGTGGCGTATGCTACCTTCTGCATTATCATGGACTCAGCTTGACGAATTGCTCTCTGTGATCCCGTGATTGTAACTTTCCTGCCACACCAAGGTAAAAGATAATAAGAAAAAAGTTTCCAAGGAAAAATGAAAAATCACCTCATAACTCAATGTTTTGCCTAGCTAGCAGATTGACAGTACTGAGATTGCATACCTATCTGTTGTTCCAGACATGAAATCACCTCTATCCGATATTTTTATCCTGGCCCCGCTTAGCTGCAATAACAACATGCTCAAACTCAAACATAAGCAATAATACGGAACCAAATGATATCTATTTATCATTTACAAACCTGACTAATTTCCATAATATTCCTTCCGCCACGACCAAGAACCAGCCCAATATGCCCATCCGCAACACCAATCGTGACAGAGTTGCTACGATCCTCCTGGGTAAACATATGAAAGACTTCTCCGTCAAGCAAGAACTATTTACTACACATATAGCATGAGTCGTTTAATTGAAAACATCAGTCATCATGTGTTAAATGAATAATAAGGATTTTAGTGTAGAGATATAGAAAATGGGTACGACAGTCGAAATACTGTAATACAACAATTCTAGAAGAAGATGCAATTTGGCAGAAATGAGCTAATAAAGAACTATTCTATGTGTCTGCAAATATCAAACAAAATGCTTATATGAGTGTACTCTGTATAGATGCCAAAGTATAACAACAAATCAATACATTTTGCTTAGCAGTAAATGAAGTAAATAGCATCAGTCACCAGGTATCGTGGATAAAGCATAAAAGAAAGAGATGAACCTTGTGATTCTGAAACTTCCCTCCAGCCCCGTTTGATGGATAGCTCATTGAATTGTAAGTCGCTGTTGCAACAGAAGGAAGCACATATGCATATGGAATACCATGAAAACCAGAGAAGAAAATACCTAAAATTTCAAGTTAAAGAAATCTTACTAGGACCAAGTTAAAGAAATCTTACTAATAATATATTATGGTAATAACTCCACAAAGGACATACAATCAATATCAATACTAATTGCACATTAAGGACAACTCACATCATAAATTCACAAAGAAATGACCATTAAGAATCAGACTACTTGATGACAACTGAAAATATCTTGTCACAGCATTCAAAAGAAAAACTTCCAAGGAAGTGGACCACTGAATTTTAAGAACCCAAAAAAAAAAAAATCTTCCATAATATCTCATGAAAGTTAAAGGAGCCATCATGCTTTTTGTGCCACATTTTTTTGGAGACAATGCTTACTTCCAAATTTAATCACCATGTGGAGAAATCTGCAATCATTCTGCAGTTAGAAATAAATTGCATGGGTGCAGAACCTATCAATTTGTTGTGTTTGATTATGCCCCTTTGCTTTAAGGTTCGTGAGATCAGACTAGATGGCTCAGGTCCAGTGAAAAACAATATGACAACAGTACTATAAGCATGCAGACTATCCCTCTCATGAGGAGGAAAAAATGCCAAAGAATACATGTGAAAGTAAAAGTGTTTGATAACATCAGAAAATGACATGGAAGACTCCTGTCAGGCTTGGGCTTTGGGATAGATGCAGTGATGTAATGATGGTTATTATGGATTAAAAATTATGTGAAAGAAAAAAGTTAGAAACAACATGCTGATAGCCAAGCTTTAACGTTTAACTTAATAGAACAGTTAGAAAGCTCTGTAAATAATCAACTGTTGGCATATCAGGACCTATGACATAATTGTTAAGGCAATAGTAAGATAAGGGAGAATATAAAAAGCAAAAGTTATGTCCATAAAGCAGAGGCAAATGATGCACGTATAGGAGTTTCTTTAGACTTGGTAGCCAAACAAAAAGAGAACACACCTGCATATGAAAATGGGGCATGCATGGCTTGTAAGTAGTGAGGGTCTTCACTAAGCTTGGACAGAATCAAATCAATTGCTCGCATCTGCTCATCTAGAGTGCCAGTCAGTGTCACTAGCCTATCATTCAAGCCATAAAAATTATTATCCTGTGGAGATATCTTAATGCCAGCTTGGGAGTCTTCAATAAATGACCTACAAAAAAGCATAAGTAACAATCAGGACTTACCTTAACCGTTTAAAACAGTCAATACTCATACAAAGGACCAATACACACACACACACACACACACACACATATATATAGTTGTTTCTTCAGTATATAAATATCTGCCATGCATTTTCCTCTCATGGGTTAGCAGCAAGCAGTCATGTTGTCAATGATAGTGTTCATACAAGGCAGTGAGGATGTTAAGAATTTTTAGGTCTAAATAACCATTTATAACTTCTTGCAGGGCTCAAGCCACATGTAGCAGGGGAAGCAGCATACTTCCTGGATCAATATGACTTCTCAGTCCAATTGTGCTTGTGGAAGTTGTAGACAAATATAGAAAAGCACAGGCCAATTTAACACTATTATATCTTGCATTGAAGTTACTTTCGAGGAGGTTATTCCATCTCAAAGAACATGTCCTCAGTTCATTTAACATCCCTTGCATCAAATCAAGTTTTAAGGGACAATAACTATATATAATTGGTTCTTTTCCATGATTCTAAGCTGGTATCCAAGCTTTAGTAGAGCCCAATGTACTTAAACTGAAAAAGGAAGCAAATATTGCAGAATGTCTTGCAGTTCAGATCTATAGATGCCAACTAGACCTTCATGTTATGAAGCATTCTTCTCAAAGCCTTAATTCCGCACATTTAGATTTTATAATGAAACCAAAAGACCAATGACCAAATAAGCTTCTCCAAACAAATTACCCCAAGTTTTTAATCTTTTGAAACCATTTTGTAAAATAAATTTACTTCCAAATTCTCATCCAAGCCCATTCCACAAAAGATTTAACCATGATATACTCTCAAACCTTGGTTAGACAGGTCTTCTACAAATGAAACCTCTGGCAAGTTGTCACATTTTGCCATATATACCTGAACTAATTCGTTTCCTAAAGCCATTACCATGACACAATCTACTTGGGCATAAGCAGGTTACCTACAGACAATGCTAGAAGTAACTCACTGTGATGCACCAAAAGATTGGCACTATGGTAATCTTTACTAAATTTATTCCTATTGGCAAGAAATGCTCCTTTCCATCGCATGTCTCCTCAAGTTAGCTCTCAAATTCATTGTAGACAACTCTTTGAATGTGAAGTTGCCAAATCATCCCCAATTCATTGCACACATTCTTAGACATGAATCAATTCCAAAATAAGTAGTTCATTCACCAATAATGCCTATCTGAATATCCTATAAATCAATTGTAGGTTAAAATTTTAACAAGGTTTATCCCCTGCAAATTAACAGCACAATGGAAGAATAAATAGGCACTCTTTATAAATAAGCAAGGTCAGTATACTTCAAGTATGTCAACAGCACTAAAAATTATAAAATTCAAGTTCAAAAAATTGATTTCAAGCCTGCAAAAAATCATTTATTTCACTGCTGAAGTTTCAAAATTATAGCAACAAAAACATGTCCAATAATCAGACTATCCAAGTAGACTACTTACTTTATGGTAGCCCCTCCTTTCCCAATTATGCTGCCACAAGAGCTATTAGGAACAATTAGCCTAACTTTTGTTCTTGGTTCAACATCATCATTATCTTCAATATTAAGCTGACCAAGAGAAACAAACTTATGTTATCATCAGACATACATAGAATTTATAGAGTTAAAAGTTATCATAAAGATCACCTCATTCAATAATTTAGCAAGGATAAGTTCCATGGCTTTGAGTACTTCATCAATTGTTCCAGAGATCATAATGATCCTGTCTGATGTTCCTGGAAAAAATTCATGATTGCGTGACAACTGAATTCGAGCTCCAGATTTTGACTGAAATTCGGTAATTGTCGAACCACCCTTTCCAATTACAGAACCAGCCGCAGCATTAGAGACAAGAAACCTGATATATGTGTGCTTCTCTGCAGTTTCTGACAAAACAAGCAAGAGCAGAATATTCATCACTTGATTCAAAGATCAAAAATGCATTTGTAACAAATGAGGAATCTTGGAAGCAAACATGAACATTTCAACCATTAGAGCAATCTCCTTTTTAGTCCTACTATAAGAATAAAATAAATGCTAAAGAAGAGTATCTATGCATCACTTCACACAATACCTAATTGCTAATGCACAAAAAAGATCATAGTAAATGCATAATAAAAACAGCTTAAATTTGGTGGATTCAGTACAACCAGTACTGCTTATTAAGACATGCCACCCTGCATTTCTGATAATAGGTCAAATCATAATATTGTCAAAATCATCCATATGGAAGAAGTATAAACTCTGATTTAAAGAAAGCTAAGATCAGATTTACATTTTTAATGAAAGTTTTATGAACACTTAGCTACTAAATGATTACTCACCACCCAAGGAACTCGTATCCCTAAAAGACCTCCTTATTCTCATCACTAAATAAAACCTTAAGACCCCTCTTATCCCATCACTTTATATTCAAAAAAAACAAATGAGAGCCGCTGAAGTAGATGGTAATTTTTAATGGACAGGTTATAGAACTGGAGGATATGGCTTAGAGAAAACTATAGGAATATGAAAGATTGAGCTCTTGCTGTGGATAACAAGATATGCTATTGATGTTATTATTAAACTTGATGGCCTATTATACTTAACGTATAGTTTCTATGAAGCTAAATCAATGATTTTAACAATATATTCTATGATATTAGAACCAACCAAACATTTAACATAGCCCTTCCCATTAATAATGCCAATTATTAATTCTTCAAAACTGGGGCTTAATAATTTTCACACAAAGATACCAAGAACAAATGCATGGAACAGCTATTGCATGTCATGCATACAAGAAGGAAAGAGAGGGTGACCACAAAACAATGTCTAAGATGCACAGGGCTAGCCAACTAGAAAATATTAGATGACCACCCCACACCCCTAATCAAATATTAGGCATCTCTAAAGATAAAGGGATGTCACTCCAGTTGTTTTCTTCTCTTCCCCTTACTAAGCATCCCCTTTTTATAGTCTAAGAAAATAAAACTCCCAAGTCAAAGAAATCAATTCCCTCATAATCTACTAGGACACCAATATAACATTTCCCATTTTCAGATTTCAATTACATTATGCTCTCCAAAAGTATACCTCATTAAAGCTGACTAGACAAGCTAACTGAATTTTAATCCCACTCTGCAACTAAACAATTCAAAAGATAGGTCTTCATTTAATTTCGCAGCTAATTTTTTAAATTTTACTAAAGAAAAATGAACACCAACAACCATAACAGAAACAACCCTTACTTTGAAATATAGCCCTCACAACTTTGTTCACCTCAGTGTCAATCACACTTTTTTGCAGTTATTATAGGAAAAAAAAACAGACAAAAAGATAATGCCATGTGAACTCCAGGATTTCTCATCCTTCTATTCCCTGAGTTTCCGCAGATTCAAGCAGAAGATAAAGGCTTAGAACAGACACTTCTTTTTCTCACTCTCCGCTTGCCATTCCTCGCCAAATGCAATGCTAGGGTTAGGGTTTCAAATTATCTATTAAAATAAATAAATAAACGAAATAAACAACCCGAAATTCAAACAATTTTACACATTAATCTTTAAATTGAAAAAGAAAAACAGAAAAACTTAACGCCATTGACACAAAAGAAGAAACAAACGAAAAAAATAAAACCTCAAAAATGAAAAGCTTCAACGAAGAAAAGAAGATCAGATCAGAAATTACCAGAAGTCGGCGATTTAGGCGGCGGCGGAGATCTCTTCCTCGCCGCCTCTGGTGATGACACGTAAGACGACTCCGTCGACTCCATTCCTCTCTTATTCTCTTCTCTTCTCTTCAGAACCAAAAACCAAAAATAACACTATATAAATAAACAAATAGACAAAAAACAATGCAGAGCTTAAGCAACGTAATCAAATTTCCTCCTAATTAATAGAATGTTAAACGAAGAATTAAGAAAAAAAAGAAATTAATACTTTTCTCTTTCAGTTCGCAGCTTTTCTCCTTCCTCCTCTTCTTCTCTGGTCTGAGCTGAAGGTTTCTGATTTTCCCTTTCTTTTTCGTTATCTAGCCATCGCTGGCTGGCTTTGAGTTTTTATTTTTGATATTATTTTACAATTTTATAATTTATTTAAAGCGTGAAAACCGCCTATTTTTTGTCAAAATTAATAATGTTCAATTGGGGATCGGTGGAAGGGGGGGCGAGGGAGGCCCACAAGGTTGCGACCACGCTAGGCGCTTCGGCTAACCTGTCATGATCGTGGCCCACTCTACTGCCAACTGTGAATTTTCAAACCGTTGAATTTCAGCTTATGATAATTAATTACTCACGATTTGAGATTGATTTTGCTTTTAAAGCCTATTTTTTTTTTGGTGTAATTTAGAATTTTCAAAGCCCAACTTGTTTGGAATAATAAAAGAAAAGTGAAATTGGTGAGAAGTGAGATCCACTTTGGGATTGAATTGGTTTTTTATTAGTGTCATGTCTCCACAGTTGAATTTGTCACACATTTATGTTACTATATTGTACTTACAAATCTAAAGATCTACTAGTCCTATTCTTAGGCTTGCCTTTTCTTTTAGTTCGTTTCATAACGGTAAAGCTTACTACTTCAAATGCAAAGATAAGAATCCGAATATTATTATAATGGATACCAATAATTCGAATAAATGACAGAATTTTTGCCGTTAAGGTTTACATTATTCATACAGTAACGCTATATCTATTTCCCAACAATTCAGACTTGATTTAGCAATTATTATAGTTATTTTTACCAAAAAAATGATTTTTTCCCCACTTCTTTAAATGTTAAACCATTTGACACAATCTTTTAAATTTTATATGGACTATATACTTAATTTTACTCTGATTACTAAAATATAAAAAAAATTAACAATTCATATTTGATTTCAAGATTATTACTATTTTTTACAAAAATAAGAAAGTTTTCAAATTTCCACACCCCTTTCTATTTTTGTATAAATAAAAAACAATGTAAAATACTCAAATATTTCTAAATTTTGATCAAAATTATATAAAGATTTATTAGATTTTAAAGTAAACACTCCATTCTAAAAAATATTTTCACTAAACACATAAGTTTTGTCATTAGTCAATTATCAATATTTTTATTAGTTTGATGACATGATAATATTTTTAAGATAATTTTACTTTTTATTAATTTTAAAAATTATGATTAAATAAATTATAATTTATTTTCAAAAACAAATCCGACCTCCTGCTACTGGCAATCAAGGTTCCCAAAAAGCATCGATTTAGTGCTCTCTAGAGAAGTACAAGGTGAAGATGGGTGGTCAATCGGTACAAAAGGACATCACCAACTAGCTTGAAAGGAAGAAAACAATAAAAAAAAGAAAAAAATGTATTTTAGATATTTCATATTTAATATTAATGTCGTTTAGAGGTTTAGGATGGAGTGTCTATTTTAAAAATTAATAAACTTTTATGTAATTTTAATCATAATTTAAGGATGTCTAGGTATTTTACCCGAAAACTATAAAATCATTTTCCACATCTCTTATGTACCTCGTGTTATAAAAATATAAAATCATTTTATATATAAAAGATAATTTGATGAAATAAATAAATAAGGCAATTGGTCAAATGGGTAATGGCATTCGTGGTTGCTTTAATAAGCCAACTACTAATGTCATGTAAACATACTTTTTTTTATTGACTAAAAATATTAATAATGAAATGCCCCATACTTTGATATAGTGATAAATAAAGTTGGTCGAATGCGAATTAAGGCATAATAAGGAACTTTAGGAACCAAAGAGATAAGACAAAATTTTTAATATAAAATAATATTTTATTAATAAAATAATATTAAAATATTAATATTTAGCCAGATGTCGAAATCAGACATGAAGGAGGATCATATGATTGATCCAAGTAGGGGAAAAGATGTCAAGCCTGACTCTATAAAATACTTGTCATGACATACATGTGATGGATAATATGTTTACATGCTAGGAGAGTCCCGAAAAAAATTTACAAAAGTCGGTATTGTACCTAGAGGTATAACAAAGTTGATTTAAGCCTCGAACTAGATCAAATAGAGAATTTAAGATGAAATTAAGAAAATTAAAGTCCTAGAATGATTTAATATGGTGATTTGGAGTTCGAAGATCAATTTGGAGTCAAACCGAAATTTTCACTATCTAGGGGCAAAATGGTCATTTGCCACCTGAGGACAAAATGAGAATTTTTAGAAAAGATTTTTGGCCCCATTTGACTTATTGGAGTATGATTTGAGGATTAAGAAGTGAAAAAAAATTATTATTCTTGGTATTTTTCAGAGCATAGGGGTAAAATGGTAATTTTACCACCCCATTGGCAAAACAGTAATTTTTCACCACCAGGACATTTGTCCAGCACATGGTTTTCCCTTATTTTCATTTTGACCATTGACTAATTGTGTGGTGGAAATAAAAAGGATTAAAATTTTTAAAGTTTAAAAAACGAGCCAATGACATGATGCCACGTGTCATGCCTTTTATTAATTTATTATTTTCCTTTTTAAAAGGCACAAAAATCAGCCCATCTTCCACCCCATGGCCGGCCAAATCAGCAAGAAGAGAGAGAAAATAAAAACAAAACCCTAGAGAGAGAAAATCAAAGAAAAAGTGTGAATTTTCAAGGAAATTAAGTGAAAAATGTGAGATTTTTTCTATTAAGCTTGAGTTTTCTTATTCCCAAGCATTTCTCCTTATTTTCCATGATTAAATTGCATGTTTTCATGGTGATTTAATGGCTGGTCATATGGGTCTAGAGAGAGAAAATTGTTGGTTTAAGTTGATTTTGATATATGTTAGTGTTTAGTTTTAGTTTAGCATGTTAGTAAACAAAATATGTAGAAAAACATTCATTTTTCTCATTACCTAGCCTTAGCTGAATTTTCAAGTCAATGGTGAGGAAGAATGTGATGTTATTATAGGTTATTTGATTATGAAATCATGGTTTTTGATATGGAAATTAATGAATTATAGAAAGAAAATCAAGTAGGAAAAATTGTGACAATGATACACCATTTTGGCCGAATTTTTCCAAGAAGGAATATGAATGTGGCTTTGCTGATTTTTGGGTTATTTGGCTGGACATTGGTGATTTGAAGCATAAGAAAAAAGAAATGGGATTAATTGGAGCTAAATTGGATGCGTATTTTAATTTATCGGGTAAAAGACCGAAATAGGTCAATACGGTGTTTAGGCAAAATTTAGACCTTTTGCATTTCATACCATGCATTAGTGATCTAAATTAGTTAGTTCAATTTAAGGGCAACGTAGTAAATTCCTTGATTTTATACTGTGTCAAGGTGGTGTGCCCTTCGACAAAGGCAAGGAAATTACGCNTGTGAGTAAACCTATTATCGTCTAAATTATTTAGAGTAGTTTTTATTCAATTTTGTGATTTGTGAAAATTATTTTAAATGATGAATTTCTTGTTTTATGAGAAGAATATGAATTTATAAAATAAATGGAATTATAAAATAAATTGATTTGCAAATAGAATATTGGATTTGAAAATTTGAGTAATTGGAGACCATGTGATTTATTGTAAATTATGATTTGAATTAAATGACTTGTGATAAATTGGCATGATTGGTTGAATTTATACTTGTGTTAAAAAATATGAACTGTCTGTTTTGCCTTGATAAATTGGTTAGTAATGTAATTGCCATGCTTTGCCATTGAAATTTGATCAATTGGTGGATTAAAGATTAGCTACTGCAATGGCGAGGTTCCGTGGACCAGCCTATTAGAGGGGCACGGTAAACTCCTTTATATTTTCACCTCGATCGTAGAAGTGCGTAGGGTATCTCCTGAGGTGGGCTTTTTGAGTGCACTTCACGTTAACCACCACGTGAAGTGAGACTCAGTCAACGCCAAGGAACGACTATTTTTTTTTTAAATAAAAACAAGTTTTATGATTATATAAAATTTTTCACAGCCTTGACGGACTTGGTTGGGTACCCCTGGTCCAGGTGTCCCCGAGTACAGGATTTGACATGAGCCAAGTTTTGAGAAATTCACGAGCTATATTTATTATTTGGTTGAAATGAATATTCGTGTTGTGAGAAATTTGCTAAAATGAAGTATTTTTAATTGTCTTCCTTTACTCGCCTTTAGATTATTTAGATGGTGTTTGTTTACTCACTGAGATTTTATAATCTCACCCTTTTTTTTATCCCATCATTTCAGGCCGGGTTAGCCTGTAGATAGCAGACATCGTCGAGAACTATAGTTGGCCATACTACTTCAAAAATTGTAGGTTTACTGTCTTTACTACTTTTGTTCATTTGTGGGCCCACGTAACACTGTAAATTAAATTTCATACTTTGGTTTTTCGTATTATAGTTTGTATAAATATATTTAACTTCTACGCTACTAAAAATCATTTTCAGAATACTCTATAAATATTAATTTGTAAAAAAAATAGAATATTTTGTCGAATATTTTTATTTTATTTAAATGGTTATAATTCCATTTTAAATCACTTTTTAATCATTCAAATTTAATTTCAATTTCGAAATATGCATTTCTCGCTTAGGTACTACATTTTGGTCGAATTTGAAATTTTGGACGAAAAATGACCAAAATGCCCATGTGAAGTGAAATTTATTCTTCCACTATTTTAAATCGAAAAAAGGCTTAAAAGCCTCTAAAATACGACATTTGGCAACGATTAACCACAGGGGAGATAAGAAACTAATACGAAAGCCTTGTGAGGTCTCGATATGGTATTCGGGGGATGAGTGCCTATCGGGACATCATGGCAGTTGTCACGAACTCAAGGATGGTTTCAAGTCATGACAAATAATCATTAAGAGAAAAAGTTGGGATAATAACTAAAAGTATTTGACTTAGTACCCATAAATAAATATCTCAGTCCTGATTGGAAATGATATACTTTCAACTCCATTTATTTTAGCATACCATTCTAGATTTCATCCATATATAGAAATTTGACTTTGCTTAAGTACATTATATATGTATTTTTTAATTTTTTTTATTTATCCACTAGTATATTTTATGATTGATATATTTTTTATTTAAATTTGCATTTTTTTCACTTTTTATAATTTAGCTTTTATTTTATATTCATTTTTTTTCCTTTTTATTTACTTTTTTTGTAAAAAAATTTAAAAAATCACCTAAACAGAAACTTAATTTCTATAATGACTAAATAATTGAAATCTATATTGCCTTTGCCTATTGCTATTGGACCAATTGAAGTATTTTAGTTCAAATGAGTCTAAAAGTAAACTCCTACTATCAATCGTTGGTGAACTCGAGCCTTGCAAAATTACTACATCATTATATCATCATTAAATATAGCTAATTGATTTTAAAATATATTTTTGATAAGCAAGTGACATGTCGAATAACTTTGTATGCCACATATTTGAGTTAACTGATTCTTTATTGATATTAGCATTTTTCATTTAAATTGGCTTTGTTTGAATCGAAATAATTTGATGGTTTAAGGGTTCCTTTGGCACGATGATGAGATTGGTAATGATGAAAGTGAAAACAATGGTGGCGGTGAAATTAATAGACCAATGATGAGATTTAAAAACTCCAATCTTTTTACCGCAATTTCCCATTTTGTTGATTTTTTGTTTCTTTTTTGGTTTTTTTTTTTGTTTTTCTATTGTGGCTAGGGTATAATGGTTGCTAGAAAGCCAGGATTTTTTTGATTTGCAGGTTGTTGCTATTGGGTTGGATGCGTTTTTTTGTTTCTGGAGGATTGTTTTTTGGATTTTTTTTTCTCTCTCGTTTTTTGTTTTCAGTTTTTTTTGGAAGATTGGCTTTTCTTGGATCGTTTTCTGGTTTTTGAAAGATCAGACTTTTTTGGATTTTTTTTTAGTCTGGCTTTTTTTTTTTTCAAAAATCCCCTACTGCAGTTTGTTTTAGGCATCCTTTAAAGAGCTAGATTGTCCAAATTTTTGGACAATCCAAAGGTGAATTATGCTCTTCTGAGCATGATTTCACAAGGCTTTAGCAAATAGGAAGAGTTGGTAGCCGGAGGTGACCACTCCTCCCAAAATCTGGTTACCTTTCAGGGGCATTAATGCTTTGTAATGATGGATAGGAGAAAGGGTTGAGCGTGCTCAGCCCTTTCCTATTCATTCTTATTTTTTTTTCTATTTTTTAATTTATTTTTTATTTTTTAGTTTTTTTATTATATTTTATTATATTTTATTTTTTATTTTTTATTTTTTTGAAATAGGTGTCTACAGTTGCCCCTCTTTGTACATTCTTGAGAATCAAGAATAGTGCAAAGACATAGACACCGTATTCAATTCATCTTGGGGCAAGTTTGATTCTAGCAATTTGATATAAGCTTGACCTATCTCAAAACAAGTTTGATTAAAAACATGGAGTCCCTAAACTTGACTTGGGTTCGTAAAAGAATGAAATTTCTAAGTTTGATATAAGCACGACCCATCTCAAAATAGGTTTGATATAAAAAAAAGAGAAATTTCTAGACTTGATTTAGGCTCGACCTATCTCAAAATAGGTTCGACTCAAAAATTGAAATTCCTAACTTGATCTAGGTTCAACCTATCTCACAATAGGTTCGATTGACAAATTAAAATTCCTAGACTTGATCTAGGCTCGACCTATCTCAAAACAAGTTCGATTAAAAAATTGAAATTCCTAGACTTGACCTAGGCTCGACCTATCTCACAAAACAGGTTCGATTTAAAAAATTGAAATTCCTAGACTTGACTTAGGTTCGACCTATCTCACAACAGGTTCGATTTAAAAGTTGAAACTTCTAGACTTGATCTAGACTCGACTTATCCGACAACATGTTCGATTTAAAAAAAATTGCAACTCCTAGACTTGATCTAGGCTTGACCTATCTCACGACAAGTTTGATTTAAAAGTTGAAACTCCTAGACTTGATCTAGACTCGACCTGTCCAACAACAAGTTTGATTTAAAAAATTACAACTCCTAGACTTGATTTAGGCTCGACCTATCTTAAAACATGTTCGATTTTGAAAATTGAAATTCCTAAACTTGATCTAGGTTCGACCTCTCTTAGGACGGGTTCGACTTAAAAATTAAAATTTCTAGATTTGATCTAGGCTCGACCTATCTTAGAACAGGTTCGATTTAAAAATTAAAATTCCTAAACTTGATTTAAGCTCGATCTATCTTAGGACAGGTTTGATTTTAAAAATTGAAATTCTTAGACTTGATTTAGGCTCGACCTATCTTAGAACAGGTTCGATTTAAAAATTAAAATTCTTGGACTTGATTTAGGCTCGACCTATCTCAAAACAAGTTCGATTTAATTCACCGATGCCAACTTAATTGGATTAACTTCATAATGAAAAACTCAAATTCTTGTATCAAAGTTTTATGACCTTAACATTTTAGGTCAGCTAGATTCCTATTTTCGAAGCTTGGGACATGAATTAATTTTGATTCTTGTTTTGAAAATGATCATGTGCATGGCTAGGCATGTATGCATGATTGAAATGATAGAATGCTTTCATGTTTATGATTCATTAAGGTTCCAAGACCCTTCTCTTGCTTCATCCAATTTTCATTGCAGCTTTCGATCATCTTTGCCTGTTTACTTTTCTTTTGGTTACTTTAGGTAACTCCTGATTTCCCTTAAGCACCCTTTCTTTTGATATTTGACTTTTTTGCTCAAGTTTAAAGCTCTACCATCCTTTTTCCTCATCAATAAGTCTTTTATCGAACAAAGAACGTAATTTCTTTTTTAATTAGTTTATTTCTTTTACCAGTCATCATTCATTTTTATGACAATTATTATGTGAAATCATGGGATGGTAAAGAACAAAGAGGTTGAAATAAAGAAGAAAATGAGAGTTTCATATATGAGAATTCAAATAATTCAAGGAAAAGAAAATTTACAGAGCAAACATTAGATCTTTTAAGTAATGAACACTTAGACCGTTTAAAGAAAACAATGTAATTTCCAACTTTAAGAATTGTCCTTGATTGATGCTTTGAGCAAATCTGTAGGTTGCAAACTTCATAACTCCCCCTACTTTGCGAAATTGTGGAGCTCCGTTCATAGTGTATTTTTACCTCAATTTGGTACTCTACTTGGGCTGACAATTTCATTCCAAATTCCTGCCTTTTGGCCTTAAGCCGCCCTTTTCGAGTTTTCAGCGTGAGCCTCCTCATTTGGATACGAATTACCCTTTTCGGGGTTTTCAACACAAACCCCCTTCGTTTTTTTTTTTTAAGTATAGTACTTCTTCACCGCGTCCGCGTTTATTGGATTAGGCAAATCCTCCCCATCGATGTCAACTAAAATCAAAGCTCTTTTTAAAAAAGCCTTCTTTACCACATATGGTCCTTCCCAATTTCGCATCCACTTTCCCCAAAAATCGATTTGATTAAGGAGTATTCTCTTGAGAACCAACTCTCCTTCTCGAAACTGCTTGGGACAAACTTTTTTCTCATATGCTCGCATCATCCTTCGTTGGTACATCTGGCCGTGACAAAGAGCCGCAAGCCTTTTCTCCTTAATTAGATTCAATTGTTCATAGCGAGAGTAGACCCACTCAGCATCTTTCAATTATGTTCCCATCAAAACTCTCAATGATGGGATTTCTACTTCAACAGGTAGAACTACTTATGTACCATATACTAATAAGTACGGAGTTGCCCCCGTGGAGGTACTTACAAAAGTTCGATATGCGTGTAAGGCAAAAGAAAGTTTCTCATGCCAGTCTTTATAGACTTCAGTCATCTTTTCAACAATCTTTTTGATGTTTTTATTGGCTGCCTCTACCGTTTCGTTCATCTTCGGATGGTAAGTTGTCGAGTTATGATGCTTGATTTTGAATTTAGCGCAAACCTCATTCACCATCGCACCATTCAAATTGCTTGCATTATCAATAATGATCCTTTCCAATAGCCCATATCTACATATTATCTCCCTTTGGATGAACTTGCACACCACCTTTTGTGTCACATTGGCATAAGAAGCTGCTTCGACCCGTTACGTGAAATAATCAATGGCCACCAATATGAATCGATGTCCATTAGAGGCTTTTGGAGTAATAAGCCCAATCACATCCATTCCCCACATTGAAAATGGCCAAGGCATCGTGAAAACGTGCAATGGGGCTGGTGGAGCATGGATTCTATCTGCATAAATCTGACACTTGTGGCATTTTCGAGCAAAATTTATGCAGTCTGATTCCAATGTCAACCAATAATACCCAACTTTCATAATTTGTCTAGCCAACATATGTCTATTAGCATGAGCTCCACAAGTTCCCTCGTGGGCTTCTTTCATTATTTTATTGGCTTCAGTAACATCCACATATCTCAAAAGTACTTGATCTCGACTTTTTTTGTAGAGCACTTCTCCGTTAAGGAAGAAACCCATTACTAATCTCCTAAGAATCCACTTGTCATTGTCCGTGGCATTCTCAGGATATGCCTGATGCTTGATGTATTGCACGATATCATGATACCACAGCTTACCATCAACCTCTTCTTCAACATTCAAGCAGTGTGCGGAGACTTCACGGACTTCTAAATCAAAAGGGCGTACACCAACTACTTCTTTTATTTTGAACATCGCTGCGAGAGTGGCCAAAGCATCAGCAATCTGATTCTCTTCTTGAGGCAAATGGTTGAAGCTAATTTTCTTGAACTGTTTACTTAATTCTGTAACCAACTTTTGATATGGAACCAGTTTAGAATCTCTAGTTTCCCATTCGCCTTTCATTTGACATATCACTAAAGCTGAATCCCCGTAAACCTCTATCGTGTCGACTTGCATGTCGATTGCTACTTGTAATCCCATTACCCACACCTCATACTCCGCCATATTATTAGTACAGTTAAAATCCAATCTTATCGTGGCTGGATAGTATTTTCCATATGGAGAAATCAACACTGCTCTAATTTCGTGCCCCAAAGTATTAGATGCCCTATCAAAATACATTTTCCATGGATTAAGCTCATTGGGATCATCATTTTCTATGTGCAAGATGGCCATCAAATCTTCATCTGGAAAGTCGAAACTCACAGGTTCATAATCCTCAATAGCTCAATCTGTGAGGAAATCAGTGATGACGCTCCCTTTGATTGATTTTTGGGACACATACACAATATCATACTCAGACAGTAGAACTTGCCATTGTGCTATTCTTTTAGACAGGATAGGTTATTCGAAAATATACTTGATGGGATCCAATTTGGCCACCAACCATGTTGTGTGAAACAACCTATATTATCGGAGCCTCTAGGCAGTCCATGCTAGCGCATAACACATCTTTTTTAGCACCGAGTATTTGGACTCATACTCCGTAAATTTCTTGCTCAAGTAATATATGGCATATTCTTTCTTCCCCGTTTCATAATGCTGCCCCAGTACACATCTTATGGAATTCTTGTTCACAGTCAAATACAAAATAAAAGGTTTTTCAGCCGTTAGTGGTACCAACACCAGTGGATTTGTGAGATATTCTTTTATTTTATCAAAGGTTATCTGACATTCTTCATTCCACTCTCCTAAGTCTCGTTTTCGAAGCAGCTTGAAGATTGGATCACATTTAAAGGTGAGCTAGGATATAAATCGAGCAATGTAATTCAACCTCCCTAAAAATCCTCTCACTTCTTTTTGTGTTTTGAGAGGTCGCAATTCTTGAATAGCTTGTATTTTATCCTGGTCCACTTCAATTCCTTTTTCACTTACTACAAACCCTAACAATTTTCCAGAAGTAACACCAAAAGTACATTTGGCAGGATTTAACTTGAGCTGAAACTTTCAAAATCTCTCGAACAACTTCTTGAGATTGACAGTATGATCCCTTTCTGTACGAGATTTTGCAATCATGTCATCCACATATACCTCTATCTGTTTATGCATCATATCGTGGAATAAAGTTACCATTGCCCTTTGGTAGGTGGCACCTGCATTTTTCAATCCAAATGGCATTACTTTGTAACAAAATATTCCCCACATGGTTACGAACGTTGTTTTTTTCATATCTTCGGGTGCCATCTTAATCTGATTGTACCCTAAAAAACCATCCATAAATGTGAATATAGCATGTTTTGTTGTATTGTCCATAAGAGTATCGATATGTGGCAAAGGGAAGCTATCCTTCGGACTTGCTCTGTTCAAATCCCTGTAATCAATGCACATTCGAACTTTTCCATCTTTCTTAGGAACCGGGACTATATTAGCTACCCATTCAGGATACTTAGCCACCACTAAGAACCCAGCATCAAATTGCTTTTTTACTTCTTCTTTAATCTTCAGCAACATATCTAGCTTCATCCTTCTTAATTTCTGTTTAATCGGTTTGCAATCCGATCTCAAAGGTAACTTGTGTATAACAATGTCAGTATTAAGATCTGACATGTCTTGATATGACTAAGCAAACACATCCACATACTCACGAAGTAATTCTTCTAGCTTCTGCCGTTCACCAGATGATAGCGAGGTACAAATCGTAACCTCTTTCTTTTCTTCCCCATTTCCCAGGTTAATCGTTTCTGTGAGTTCCTGATGAGGTAAAATCTCTCTTTCCTCCTGTTCTAACATCTCGACAAATTAGGGGGTAAGTCATAGTCATCCACTTCCTCTTCATTTTGTAATTCATCAACATTCAAAACTTTCTCAAAATCCACATTCAAATTGTTTTTTAGATTGTTTTCATGTTCATTATTTAAAGACTTGCAAATAGGTACATTCAGACACTTGTGTAGGCAAGTATTTATTGGCTAAAAGAATAAATAAAAAGGAAATATGCGAAAAGGTTAATTAATTATGAAACACATCATGCTTTGTCGTTTTAAATGATTAAGGTAACAGAAAACCCTACTTAAATAAGAAATTACTCTTGACGGCCTTAGGCATAGGCATTTAGGTAAAATCATTTATTACATTTCCAAAGACTTAAAGATGACGGGTAACTCTGTGGCTGTCCAATTGATTAGCTCCTCTCCCGGCAGTACTGGATACACCATAGGGACCTTCTCATTAGGTTCTTCGTCTTTGATCATATGGATTGATAGCTCATCAAACATCCGCAGAACCTGATTGACTTCCTCCGATGCCTTGTTGTGAATGTAACCTGCGGAGCGAAAAGTCTCATACAAGTGTGGAATTGTCCTTTTCTCAAATTTTTCTCTCTTTCCCTTTAACTGAACCATCCTCTTAATCTTCTTTAGGGCTGTCAATTTCTTTCTCTCTTCTTTGGTAGATTTGTACCACAAACCGAACCTTTCCTCATTCTTGATTGGAGTTAAAGGATGACTAATTCCTTGTAAATTCTTCCCTAGCCCCAAACCAGCACGGCATCCTTTTCCTACTATCTGTTTAACCCCAATTTTAAGTTGCTACTAACAAACGAGGAGTCGGTATCACTTCTCCTTCCCTCACATAAGTAGCATTAACAAATTCAAAAGATCTGAAAGAGCATTTTGGGATTCTTCTACTACCTCTACATAGGGAGCATATGAGGGTTGAATAGTGTCAAACCCTATTCTATAAAATAATTACGACGTCATTTACATGCTCAATCGAATGTTTACATATTGAGGAATTTCGAGAAATCGTTAAAAGATAATATTGCCCCTAATGGTACCATTAAGTCAATTAAGCCTCAAACTAGTTCAAATAGGAATTTTAAGGTGAAATTAAGAGTTTCACAATTTAGGGATGACTCAAAATGGTAATTCGGAGTTTGAGGATCAATTTGGAGTCAAATCGAAATTTTCATTATCTAAGGGCAAAATGATCATTTGCCACTTGGGGACAAAATGAGAATTTTTAGAAAAGATTTTTTTGGCCCCATTTAACTTATTGGAGTATAATTTGAGGGTTTGGCAGTGAAAAAGTTTAATTTCGGTGATTTCTGGAGTGTATGGGTAAAATCGTAATTTTTCCACTCGCGGACAAAATTTGAGATTTTGAGAGAATTTAGATCACATTTGACAAATTGGAGAATGGTATGAGTATAAGGGATGAAAAATATGTCTATGGGAAAATTTTCATTTTTTGGGGCAAAAATGTAATTTTTGACTTTTACGGGGGTAAAAGTGTAAATTTCAAAAATTACTCCACCAAGACTTTGGATAAGTCTGAGAATTTTATCTGAGCTATGGACATGTGGGACAAGTGTATGGTGAAAATTTGGAAACAAATGAATGGCTAGAATTTAAGAAATTAATAAAACAAAAAAATGAATAAAATAATATTATATTATTTTAGCCTTTAAAAAGGCCAAAATTTCCATAATTCTCATCTTCTTCAAGCTGTCCAAACCAGGAGAGAAAATGGGGAAAAGAAATAAGAACCCTAGCTGAAAAATTTGGAGAAAATCAAGAGAAATCAAGAAATCAAGCATTAAAAAGGTAAATTTCATTGATTTTCCTTGTGATTTTCACTACCCATGCATTTTTTTCTCATTTCCATGCAAAATTAGAAAGTGGGTATGGACACCCATGCTGGCCAAACCTCCAT
>NC_030859.1:5399270-5425415 GCF_000208745.1 Theobroma cacao
CTTTAGATAGTTTAGATGGTGTCTGTTTACTCACTGAGATTTTATAATCTCACCACCCTCAATTCCCCACATTTCAAGCTCGGGATAGCCGGTAGATAACCGATTGCATCAAGGACTTCAGTTAGCCTTGCATCGACAAAATTGTAGGTTCACAAACTCGCATCTTATTGGTTAGTTGGGGACCCACGTGTCATTGTAAAAGTAATTTTATACTTTAGTTATTTGATTTAAAGTATGTATGAATATATTTAGCTTTTACACCATGTTTTTAGCGGGTTTTGGTGTTTTCGAAAAAAAATGACGAAAATGCCCTTGTGAACTAAAAAATAATATTTTATTGTTTTGATTTGGAAAAGACTTATGATTTCTTGAAATGCGAGATTTAATAACTGTCGCTCATCGGGAAGATGCGAAAGCTGATGCTAAACCTTGCGAGGTTTCAATCGGCATTTGGGGTAATGAGTGCCTATCGAGATGTCGCGGCGATTATCACGAGCCCGATGGGGAGTTTCAGGTCATGACAAATAGCCAGTATATCTTCCTTCACATATACACTTATCAGTTGGCTCTCAGTTATGAATTTAACTTTTTGATGAAGGGAAAATGGTATGGCTCTCGCCATATGAATCCATGGACACCCTAGTAAGCAATTGTAAGATGGGGCAATGTCCATGACTTGAAATTGGACCTAAAAAATGCAAGGGCCAATTTTTATCAGTAGTTCAATGTCCCCTACCACCTCCCTTGTGGTCCAGTCGAAGGCCTTTACAACCATGTGGCTGGTTCTCATATAAGATATATCTATTGGCAACCTGATTAAGGTAGAACGAGGCATGACATTTAAAGCTGAGCCATTGTTAATCAAGACCCTAGGTACGGCATGGTCCTTGTATTTGATGGTAATGTGCAGAGCTTTGTTACTTTCCCAGCCACCCGATGGAATTTCCTCATCATTAAAGGCAATGAAGTTCCCCATTGTAATGTTTCCCACGATATGGTCCAACTTTTTCACTGATATATCATGAGCCACGTAAGCTTGATTCAAAACCTTGAGTAGCGCATTCATGTGTGTTTCCGAGTTCAAAAGCAAAGATAACAGTGAGATGCGAGCAGACATTCTTGTTAATTGCTCCACCACACTATACTCACTGTGTTTGACAAATTTGAGAAATTCACCTGCTTTTTTCTCCGTAACAGGCCTTTTAACCTCGTTGTTCGGAGTAATTGAAGGTTCGAGGCATTAATGCCCTGTAATGATGGACTGGAGAAGGGGCTGAGCACATGCTCAGTCCTTTCCTGTTCATTCATTTTTGTTCATTTTTTTAATTTATTTCTTTTTTTTTGTTTTTTATCATATTTCATTATTGTTTATTTTTTATTTTTTTGAAATAGGTGTCTACAATCATCAAGTGTAACTTGAGTTTTAAACCCATTATCATTTGCTAACTTTCCACTTCTCACTTAAAAAAAGCATATAATATTAGACTTAAAGTCAACAAAATTATTAGATTGAAGGGAAAAAGTAAAAGTTTCTAACAGTTGCAAGAGTAATCCATTAACAAAGATTTGAGCAAATTCAAACCAACAACATTAACAAATACAATGAAAAGCTAAGATTCGACATATCAATTTTTTGCCCAAAACAACTTGCAATGCACTGTCAAACAAATCTTCCCTCTTCTATACATCTTTCGAGTCTTTTCGTTGAGTTCGGGCAACTTGATTTAGGGAGTAGTGGGCGAATAAGTAATGGAGATATCAAATTGGAGATTAAACTTGCATTTGGGTCCTAACCTTCCATTTCGAGTTTCCCCTTTTTAGAGAATCCTTCGTTAACCTTAGATTTGGATTTTTTTTTGGTTAAATGTTTGATTGAAATACTAAAATTAGCAGAATAAAAGGACTTGATAATCCCATCGCAGGATGAAGAACAAGAAAGGAAATCTAAAATATAAACCCTAAAACTGAATTTGGAGATAAAATAAAAAGAATAAGAGAATATTTTGAATGTTCTGCTAAATAACAAGAAAGTAACGTGAAAGAAGTTTGTGGGAGTGAAAATATTTTGTTTTTATTTAATTAATTATGAAAAGTTTTTTATTATTAAGTTTTTGGAAGTTTTGCTTTTTTTTTCATTAATAAGGTGGCAACATTTAATGGACTTATACACTATTAGTATATCAAATATTAATCCAAATATTATGAGATATCTTACCCTACATTAAATGTAAATGTGATTGTTGAGACTTATATAAGGATTTAAGTCAATCACTACTAACAACTTGAACTTAAGCTTTTAAGAGTCATGTGATTTAGACTTGAAAAGTTGTTAGACTAGTAATGCTTGAATCTAGGTTGTTACAATTGGTATTAGAGCATGTGCCAGCCAAATGTGGGCCTTCTTATGGGATGGGTCTTGATTATGATTTAATATATAACTTTAATAAACATTTCAAGGATTTGAGAGAGTGTACCCATCTTATATCATATGTGAATGTGATTGTTAAAACCTATGTAAAAGTTTAAGGTAATTACTATTAACAATTGAGCTTAAGCATTTGAAGATAACGTGATTTAGGTTTAAAAAGTTGTTAGGTTAGTGATCCTTGGTTTAAGATAGTTACATTTTAATTAATCTAACATTGTGTTTTTGAGATATTTAACTAAACATTAATTATTTTTCAATTAACTTTATAACTAGCTTAAATGATATCAATAAGTCTAAGTAACGGTATATGATTATTCTTTAAAAAAATTCTTCAATTTATTAATTTTAATTTTTCCCCTAAAATAAATCTAATACAAGATATAACATAATTATCTATCTTATTTAGATATGAGAATTGACACGCTTAATCTAAATTTCAGATCTTGAATGTAGTATTTTTATAATTTTGTGTCGTGTTAATGAATCATGATTATCGTTAAGCTTTGAAAACATATTTTTTTTGTCTTGTCCAAAAAAGGGGCCAAATTGTAGTAAATAAAAGCTTAGGCCTTATGGTCTTAGTCCAATTCTTATGCATAGGAAGTTTCAAAATTATATTCGAAAAACTTTTTATGGGCCATAAAAGTCAAAGCCCAATAAATTCTTAATACAACCAAAATTTTAATTATTTTTCTACATAGAATGAGGCCCCCCAAATTTTAGATTTGAAAAACATCGCGCGAAATCAAGAATTTTTTTAATAAAAAAAAAGAAAATTAAATTCAACTGTCAAAATTCCCAAATAATCCTTTCGCTTTATTTCAGATCTCTTTTCTCCCGTGATTTCGGGGTTAGCAATGGTGAGGATGGAGAAACCTGTCTTAGCTGAAGATAGTTTGTCTGAATCCGAAGAGGAAAATGCAGTCAGCGAAAGCGAGAACAGCCAACAGTTAGATGAAGAAACGACCTCATTTGTTCAGAGAAAGCTGCATCAACTCGAGTACGAAAATGTTAGTGTCTTTCTTTACCCTAATCTTAAGTATATTACTATCATTTCTTTAATGCATTTGCGTGTTTTTTTTCCTTTTATTTATTGAGCAAATTTAATTTCGTTTTGGTCGTTTGCTGTTTTCGTTTGCTTTGGATATGAACTGAGAGATTTTGATGCTAAAATGAGTTGAAATTGTTGAGGAATTATTTCTTTTTTTTTCCTCTGTTTTGAAAATAGTGAAATCAAACTGATAAATTGATAGAACGCAATGAATAGAGTCTCAGTACTGAACTCAAAATAGTATTTGATTGTAAAGGGTCTATGACATACAAGTAGTAAACCGTGAAGTCTTTTCTCTTTGTTCATTTCAGGTTGATAACAAGCAAAATTGCAATATTGAAAATTTACAAGTTATAGGAGTTGATCTTTTGTCAAAGATTCAGAATCTTGAGAATGGATTTGCTCGTGCCTTTACAGAATCCAAGATTTCTGAATTTCCTGTTGGCAACATTGAAATGTGTAAATTAGTTGCGGAGTTGGATGAACAGATTCAACTTTGTTTAACCGAGTTAAAGCAACTATGTACTCTTAATTCATTTGCAAATCCTAAAGGAACTTGTGGTAATGATGGATTGGGAATTTTGAAAAGTTCAGATTCGATAAGTCAAAAACAACAATTAAGTTCTCTTTATCAAGAAGACAGTGATCTGGTAAAGGAATTGTCAGCAAAAATACTCGAGATGGAGAAGCTTAAATCTGACAATTTGCTCAAGGAAAATGAGCTTGAAGCTTTAAGGCTGCACCAAAAAGATTTAGAAACTCAGCTTTCTTCTGTTGAGAAGGAAAAAAGGCAGTTGGAGGAAAATATAGAAATCATGCGAAGAGAAGTTGTTGTTACTGCTAAATTTTTGGATGATTTACGGAGCGAAATGATGGACCTTAATAGCAATATGGATTCCCAGATTTCAGTCAACAAAATTCTTGCAAAGAAATCTTCAGAACTTGAAAACGGAAAGCAGGCAGTGGAAGTTCATTTATCAGAACGGTTATGTGATCTCGAAGAACAATTAATGTATCTAACTGATGAGAGAGAGTCATTTTGTTTGGAACTACAAACTCCAGAATCTCAAGCTATGAATTTCAAAGATGAGATAATGAGAAGATTGGCAGATGAAATGGAGGCACAAAAAGTTGATATGGGACAGAAGATGGAACAGATGAAAAGGCAATTGTCAGAAGTTCAAGAAGAGTGTGAGTGTCTAAAAATTGAAAATCTCAAACACATTGAAGAATATAATATGCTTCAGAAAGAAAATGGAGAACTAATAAAGCAAAAGATGGAGTTACATGTGCATTGTATGGTCTGGGAAGCAGAATTAAAAGAATCAGAAAAAGTTTTTTCAAATATACTGAACAAAGTAGACAACCTTCAAAGAGAGAACCAACTGTTAGAAGAAGAAGTTTTGGCTCAATTGCAGAAAAAGTTACTCCTTCAGGATGAAGTTTTGGCTCTTAAAGAAGCAATTAGTGAAGCCAAGTTTGAAAATGAAATGCTGGAAGCTTCTTTCGTGATGCTATCTAGAGACTATGAAGAACTTACAGCTGAATCAAGTTTATTTGTTCAGAAAATCTATAGTAGTTGCAAATGTAGGAAAATTGCCCTTGAAGAAGCCTTGGGAACTCAAGAAGCTTTGCTGGAAAATGAGCTGGCCCAGATTAGTAGAGAAAATCGCATACAGGTTAATGTTGCAATCTTCGTTTTTCAATTCATGCTAGTTGATCTTAATCTTTACATTAGGCACTCATATGTTTGCAAAGGTTCTCTATACAAGAGATGTAATCAGTTGCTCAAACAACTATTCTTTCTCCGTATGTTTCAGGTTGATAACAAGCAAAACTGCAATACCGAAAGTCCTCAATTTATAGGAGTTCAGCTCGCAGAAGGTTTAGAGGCAAATGACATGTATAAGTTCCAGCTTAAGAGGTGGGTACAGATGGTAGATTTCCTGATCCAAAATATTAGAAATCTTGTTTTCATAAACCTAATATCTAAAATGGGGTATATAGTTTTTACTTTTAAATGAACAATTGATTATCAAGAAAAAACTTTTATGTTCCATCCTTATGGTTTTTGGATAAAGTTATTGTTTGTCTAATGAATTTGTCTCAAGTAAGTATCATGATAGCAAACAGTTACTTACACAGCTCCCGGCTACAATTAGAAACCAGTTTTCAGTCCAAAGCTTAGGATGCTTTTGCAATACATTAAGTAAGTTTGATAAAAAGGTTAGATAAAAGATCCAAATCCGATGATAATTGATAGGCCTTTTAAGCAAATATCTTTGTTGGTTTAGGATGATAATTGATATTCTTATTCCTTGAACAAGATAAAAGAAAAGAGAGAACATTTTTTTTGTGGAGCCTCAATGGTGCTTTCGCAACCTCAAACTTTAGATATATTTCTGTGGCTAGAAACGAGGGTGCGGAAAGAAATATAATAAAAATAAGGTTGAAGTCGAAGATTGGTTCCTATACTATCTCAATATTAAGGATTTATTCCCCATACTATAATTTCAACCAATTTAATTCTTATACTTTCTTTAAATGTCAGATTGAGGATAATTGTTGCTAGTGTGAATATTTAGCCGTTAAATTTGTTGATGTGGCATTATCTTGGCCACGTGAACCTTTTTTGCCAACTAGCCACTTGGTCCCTAATAGTTATTCTTTTGAGTTTACTGATTATAATAATTAATAATAATTCATAATTAAAAAAAAAAACTGAGATTTTTAGGCACCCAGAACATGTAGCCAGATGGCAAAAAAGTCCTTGTATCATGCCACATGGCCAAGATTATGTCACATCACCCAATTTAATTGTTGAATATTCACACTGTTAACAATTATCCTCAATCTGACATTTAATAAAAGTATAAAAACTAACTGAAATTATGGCACAAGGATTAAATCCTTAAAATTGATATAGTATAGTTCCAACCTTCAACTTTAACCTGAAAGTAATCATTGTACTTGTACAACTGTCAAAGTCAGTTATTGAGTTGCAGGCTTGATTGTGCTAAGTATACATATTGTAATTTTGGCCTTGGCACATTCTTAATAAAACTTTACCACCTTATCAGAATTTTGGGCAAAAATAAGCCATAAGATTCTTTCTTGTGGGTACGAATGCTAACAATCTTTGTAAAATTTGCTTTTGTTCAGTTTGTTGTCAAAGGATGTAGGCATTCATTTAGATGTTCCTGAGAACTCAGCAGGTGAAGTAGCTGCAGGAAAAGACAGACGTGAGTGCAAAGTATCAACACTTGAGGTAGAGATGAGTGCAATGTATCAAATATGCTGAGGTAGAAGTTGATCGAGGGGGTGACTTGTGGTGCAGCTTAAGGCTGTTTATGATAGAAAGGGCTGGTTTCGGAATCCAGGGAAACTTTGGTTATATTTGTCAATAAGGCTGCCCCAACACTAACAACTTCCTTTCACCAATTTGTTGTTTTCAATGGTTATGTAGATCTTCTGTTAAGCAACTCAGGGGCCTGCTGCTCCGGGCAGAAGTCAAGGAATGGATCTTCGGGGTTGAGTAAGGGCTAATTGTAATATAAGATGTAAAAATGCAAGCTTTGTACTCAATGTATATCAATAGTTGTTGTAGGTAGTTATAGCAGTTAATTATTATTGTAAGCCTTGATGTTTCAGATTTGGCGGTCATGAAGAACTCCCGATACATTCATCCTTCATAACCTTCTCAGTTGATTCTGTTCTTTCTTTTTCTCATATTTTATTCTCTTTACAGATTGAGGCAGGCAATTGCTTTCAGATATTTTTAAGTGCTCAATGGTATTCAGGTATGACTTTGAGATTTTAATTTTCATAAAGGGGATATGTCTACTTGATAAAATTATTAAACAAAAAGTGTTTTGACACTTTTAATAGTGTTCTTATTATTTGATAAATGAATTTCATTTATTTATTTTTTTAAAAAGACATAATATCATTTTATTTATAAATACATAAAGTAACCATATATCATGACTTGGTCACTAGATTTTTTTAATATATATATATATATATATATATATATATAACCAAATAAAGGAAAGAAAAAATAAATTGTAAAATATTGAGAGTATCCATTTATGATACTACCACTTGTAAATATAAATTAAAAAAAACTAAAATACTAATGGTATGAATATTTTTGTGAATATTTATTTATATTTTGTATATATATATTTGGATATAAATTAGATTGGATAAACATTAGGATTTAATACATCCATTTAATCCTTTAGTATTATTTTCATTTTATACATTCAATCCAAATAAAGGGTTATTAGTTTATAAATAGATCTCTTCACATCATTTGTAGATATACACTTGAATAAGATTTTCTTACTCTTTTTAAATAATTTGTTTCCCTTTAAATACTTTCTCTTATATTTCTTTTATATTTGTTTTCTTAAGATTTATTTAATAACACGTTATCAACACGATTATTTAATCTCTCAAGTTTTAGAATTATTATGTTTTCATCATCTTTAAGCTTTAAAAAGATTTTGATGATTGGATTTTGATTTCTAATTTTAAAAAATCAGGTAAGTGACTTGATATTTTTTGGGTGTTTTTATTCCCAAAATCAATTTTAATATGAATTTTACTATCATTGTATATATATTATATTTTGTATCTTGTTATTAATGAAAAATCATAATATCCATTTCTTAAAGTGAATGTAACAAACAAGTTACTAATAAAAAATTATAAATTTGTTTATTTCTTAAAATGAATGCGATATCATTTAATAATTATAATCATAGTTATGAATTTATCCATTTTTTGAAGTGAAAGCAACATCATTTGATAATTATAATCGCCATAATAATTTAAAATATTATTATTTTAATTTTAAGAATAATTTTACCATCAAAAGTAGATAAATAATTTTATCATTAAAAGTGGATAGATATCTTAACCCACTAACTCATCAGGAGTGAATAACTCATCAAGAAGTAGATGAATACTTATAACTCACCAAAAGTTGATAAATAATGAAAAGACAATAATGGAAAGAATAAAAGGAATATAGAAAACATATTATCATTGATATGGCATGAAAGATCATCCGTACTTGTTGTATGTCTTGAATTTTATGAAGCATCACTAAAGATTAAAACATTTTGTGATGATTTTAATCATGATTAAGTTGATATAGCACATTAAGATGTTTGTTCACTGTGAAAAAGGAATTGATTATATGATTGAAAATGCAAATATCCATTGTTAATTTTCTTATCCTGAAAAAGGAATTAATCTTTTGATTAGTAATGAAAACATCTAAGAATGAACTTAATAGTAATTGGTACATTTTAGTATAACTACATTATGAAGATGCTTTAATATGTTTAAATATGTTCATATTATATGTTTTAATTATATATTTGATGTTTTTTCATGTTAACTTGTAAATTTCTTATTGTATCTATCTTAGTTTATTGAAAAAAAATATGGATATTCATCTTGTTGGATTCAAGATCTATGATGTAAATATATGTCTAGTAGACATTGCTACAACTCACACTATATTTAAAGACAAGAAATATTTTTTCCCACTTAACAACTGAAAAAACAAATGTCAATATAATATCTAGTAGTATAAGATTAATTGAAAGCTTCAAAAGATGTAATATTTTACTACCTCGAGGAATAAAGTTTATAATAGAGGATGTATTATTTTCTATTAAGTTTCAAAGAAATTTATTAAGTTTTACAGATATTCGTCTGAATAGTTAGGCAACATATGAAAGAGACACTTAATACTTCTATATTTCATCTATTATCTTAGATAGGAAGGGTGTGTTGAAAAAAAAATTAATCGTTTTATTCTTTGGATTAAACTACACTAATATGAGAATAATTGAAACCCATAATAAATCAAAAGTTTACTAATGCTTTTAATGTTTGGCATGATCGATTAGACTATCTTGGATTAATAATGATACGAAAAATTATTGAAAATTAATATGATCATTCATTAAAAAATCAAAAGATTTTTTAATCTAATTCAATACTCATTGGCTACTTGCTCTCTAGGTAAATTAATTATAAGGCTATCACTAGCTAAAGTTGAGACTGGATTTCCTATGTTTTTAAAATGTATTCAGAGTTATATGTGGATTCAAACATCTATTATGTGAACCATTTAAATATTTTACGATTTTAATCGATGCATTGCATCGACTAAATGGTCAATGTGTACTTCTTATCAACTTGCAATTTAACATTTGCAAGATTAATTGCCTAAATCATTTGTTTGGAAGCATATTTTTCTGATTATACAATCAAGATAATTCATCTTGATAATGCTGATGAATTTACATATGAAACCTTTAATATTACATTTTAGTTGGAATAACTATTAAAGAACTTATTACTTATGTTCATACATAAAATGATCTAGCAAAATCATTTATTAAATACTTCCAACTGATTGCAAGGTCATTACTTATTAAATTTAAACTCTCAATTTCTATTTAAGTGCATGTCATTTTGGATGCAGCAACATTTGTATGCATCAAGCCAAACAAGTTATTATAAATTTCCCTTATACACTTGGTTTATGGTCAAGAACTAGATATTTTTCATCCAAGAATTTTTGAGTGTGTGGTATGTATTTCAATTGCTTCACCACAATGCACAAAGATGAGTCCTTAAAGGAAGTTAAGAATATATGTTGGATACAAATCTCTATTTGTAATCAAATAATTAGAATTATCAATAGGAGATTTATTCATGGTAAAGTTTGTTGATTGTTATTTTGATAAAATATTTTTTTCAACATTAAGGGGAAAAAATAAGTAATTGGAAAAGAAAATTTATTATAATGAATTATCATTATCTAGTCTTGATCATCGTACAAATCAATATGAACTTGAAGTTCAAAAGATAATTCTTTTCAAAATATAGTAAATTATTTGCCAGACGTATTTACTGACCTAAAGAGAATAATTAAATCTTATATATCATGTGCAAATACTACTATTAGCATTGATGTCCCTGTAGGACAAGGTATGCCAGAAGTGTAGAAACCATTCAGTTCAAAAGATAAAATTTTCGAAAAAGAAAAGAACTAAATATTCAAGATGATCAGAAAGAGAAAGTAGAAACTCTAAAAGAGACTCTTGACATAATTGATAAAATTTTTAAATAAAATTAGTACCTGAAATTATTGAAAATGAAAAGATCTCAATCAATTATGTCATGACGGGAAAAGATGGAACCATAATGAAATAAACATCGACGATATTTTTGTATACAATGTAGCGCTCAATATTGTAAAAGAAAATGAGGATCTTGAACCTACATCTGTTGAAGAATGTAGACATGGAAATGACTAGTCAATGTGGAAAGATGCAATCAAACTGGAATTGAATTCACTTGCAAAACGTGAAGTTTTTAGACCTATAGTCCGTACATCAAATGATTTAAAACCAAGAATATAAATGGATATTTGTGTGAATATGAAATGAGAAAAAAGAGATTATGACATTTAAAACACGGCTTGTCGTACAAGGTTTTATCCAAAGATCTGGTATTGAATATGAAGAGATATATTTTCTGTGATGGATGCAATTACAATTTCATAATAACTAGTTTGATAATGTATAAGAAGATTGAAATACCTCTAATGAATGTAGTTACATTCTGTTTATATGGTTCATTTGATATCGATATATATATAATCTTGAAGGATTTAAGTTGCTTGAAGCACAAAATTTGAATTTTTGAAAAATTTATTCAATCAAATTAAATAAAATCTTTATATGGTTTAAAACAATTCGGACTCATGTGGTATAATCGCCTTAGTGAATATTTGTTGAAAGAATGCTATAACAATGATCCTATATGCCCATGTGTTTTTATAAAAAGATTTAAATATGAATTTGTGATAATTGATGTTTCTTGATAACCTAAATATTATTGGAACTCTTGAAGAGTTATTAAAAACAATGGATTACTTAAAACAAGAATTTGAGATGAAAGACATTGGAAAAGCAAAATTTTGTTTGGATCTTCAAATTGAACACTTCACAAATTGAATTTTTATTCATTAGTCTAATTATATAGCAAAAGTGCTAAAATAATTCCAAATGGACAAAGCATATCCATTGAGTTCACCAATAGTCGTAAGATCACTAGATGTGCAAAAAAACCCTTTCCGACGTCATAAAGATAATAAAAAACTTTTTAATCTTGAAGTATCGTATCTTATTGCAATTGGAGCACTAATGTATTTTGTTAACAATACATGACTTAATATATCAACTGTTGTGAATTTATTAGCAAAATATAATTATTCTCCAACTCGAAGACATTAGAATGAAATTAAACATATACTTCGATATCTCTAAGGAATAATGGATATTGGCTTATATTATTTAAATGCATTAAAATCAGATTGAATTGGTTACGCAGATGCAGGATATTTATTTGATCCACACAAAGCTCAATCTTAGATAGATTACTTATTCACATATGGAGGTACGACTATCTCATGACGTTCTATAAAACAAACTATAGTTGTTTCTTTTTCTAGCCATACAAAAATTTTAACAACTCTATGAGGCAAGAGGTAAATGTGTCTGGTTAAGATTTGTAACTTAACATATTTGAGACATATGTGGCTTGTCAACCAAAAAAGAAATTCTAACAACATTATACGAGGATAATGCTACTTGCATAGCACAGTTAAAAGTGATCAAACAAATCATATTTCGTCAAAATTTTTCTTCACTCATGATCTCTAAGAAAAGGGTGATATTAGTATTCAACAAATTCTTTCAAGTGATAATCTAGTAGATTTGTTCACCAAAGCCCTTTTTACTATAACATTTGAAAAGTTGGTGCAAAAGATTGGAATGTATCATTTTAAAGATTTCTATAATGTAGTCATTAGGAGGAGCAAAATATGTATTGTATTCTTTTTCTTCATCAAGGTTTTTCCCACTACGTTTTTCTTGATAAGGTTTTTGATGAGTCAGTATTTCAAAAACTCATTTTTGAAAAGAATTATATACTTTTTTTCCTTTGTTTGAATTTTTTCCCAAAAGATTTTTTCCTTGTAAGGTTTTAATGAGGCATATTCTTGATACAATGGATATTCAAGGGGAAGTGTTATAAAATTTTTTGTGAATATCCATTTATACTATGCACATCTAGATTTGAATGTAAATTAGATTAGATGAATATTATGATTTAATCCATCCATCTAATCTTTTAGTATTATCTTCATATTGTAAATTCAATCTAGATAATGGATTATTAGCCTATAAATAGATTCCTCAGTTCATTTGTAAATATACACTTGAATAAGATTTTCTTATTTTCTCTAAATACTTTGTTTCCCTCTAAATACTTTCTCTTATATTCCTTTTATATTTATTCTCTTAAGATTTATTTCATAACAATTAAAAAGTTTTTGTATTATTTCAAAATTTTCAAAAAAGTTTCATATTTTTTATATTGTATGCAATTAAGTTTTAAAATATTAGTTTTATTTAATTAACCTTAATTTTGCACAAAACCAGCTAAAATCTATTATTCTATGACATTAATAATTTACATGACCATTATCTCCCTTGTCAATGTCGAGTGGGTATATATATGATAAAAAATATTTTTACAAACTTTACGATGTAAATATCAACTTCGTATAAATTTTTATATTTTGCTTTATGAATGTTGATTTGAAAAAAAAAATGAATTACGTAAACATTAACATGCTTAAAATTAATGGATTTTAGTGATTTACGTGTAAATAAAGATTTAATTAAATAAAATTAAAATTTTAATGGCTTAAGTAAGTATAAAATTTGGACAAGTAGGGGGACCTTTTTAATATTTTAACCATAAAAGGCAAAAGCTTAATATATGCCAACGGTTGGTAAACAACAATCTATCTTGACCGTCCATTCCGGTTCCTTAAACTCCAAAAAGTCCACGTCATCAATCCGCGTCCCAAAAAGACCGACCAATCACCCCTCTTTCTCTCCTTCTATATAAACAAAACCCATCCTCTATCACTTTCCCATCAGTTAAAACTTTCGATTTAGCAGAAATGGCGCCAAAGGCAGAGAAGAAGCTAGCGGAGAAAAAGCCGGCGGCGGTGGCAGAAAAAGCTCCTGCGGCGGAGAAGAAGCCGAGAGCAGAGAAGAAAATCCCAAAGGAAAGTGGATCAACGGCCGACAAGAAGAAGAAAAGAGCGAAGAAGAGCGTGGAAACGTACAAAATCTACATATTCAAGGTATTAAAGCAGGTTCATCCAGATATAGGGATATCGAGCAAGGCAATGGGGATAATGAACAGCTTCATTAATGATATCTTCGAGAAGCTTGCTCAGGAAGCTTCGAGGTTGGCTCGGTATAACAAGAAGCCGACCATTACTTCGAGGGAGATCCAGACGGCGGTTAGGCTTGTTTTGCCTGGAGAGCTCGCTAAACACGCTGTATCGGAGGGGACTAAGGCTGTCACTAAGTTTACAAGCTCCTGAACAGGGTTTTTCTGAGGGTATTCTGGGAAGTTTGATTTTGGGTTTGGGTTTTTAGTTGTAAAGACTATAAATATGTTTTCGGATATTAATGCTGTTACTTTTAAATATCAATTGGTGCCTAATTTCGATTCTAATTCTAAATTTCTAATATTTATTTATTTTTAAATATTGCACAAATTTGACTATATTTTAAGGTTTACTTTTGATATTTTTATTTAAAAAGGAAAATTTAATTATAAATTTATTTTTTAAATTAAAAAAATTTAAAATTTAATTTTCATGTAAGAGATAAGTATTTTAATTATTAAGCTAAAATGCTAAAATGTATGATTTATCCCTTAACGAAAGGACAAATCTGATTCTAATCTTAAAATTTAATTTCTTAAGTCTTTTTTTGATAAGCCATTATTATTCCGAGCACGTGAGTCCAACGTGCGCCGTGGTGATTAGTTTTGACACGCCGACAGCAGAAACCACGCTCGCAAGTCTCTTATCCCTCAAAGGAAAAACCAGTGTCCGAAGCTTCTTCCCAAAATATCTGCTCTCTCTCTCTCTCTATTCCGGAGTCGGGAGCCTTTTTCCGACGTCGTATTCAACATGGCTTTAGGATCTTGTTCATTCAATCCAACACGGCTAACCTCCCTTCCGTTCCCTTCAAAAAATGCCCTTAAAACCGCCAAAAATCCTCTCTACATGAGCACGGCGTCGTTCAAGTTGCTCTGTGTTCGGGCTTCTGCCTGGAACTCCGCCTCGAAAGCCCGTTTCGTTGCGCGTCGGAAGGAGTCCGTTTCGGTTCGGCAGTTGAAACGCCCTCTAAGTAAAAATTTATAGTAGTGTATTTTTGGAGTAATAGTTCTCAGTTTGTTTCTTGCTGTTTCTTCTAGAAGATTATAATTTTATAAGATTATTTGTGCATTTCAAGGGAAATTATTCTAATACGTGAGATGTAATTCATTGTGTTTGGTAGGAGGGAAAGTGGAAGGGAAAAATACTTTCTTTTCATCCTTTCCTTCATTCGGTAGAAAGGAAATAGCTGCATTTGCCTCTTTTCCTTCCTTTCAAATCCAGTTCTTCTAAAATGGGGCGGAAAACACCCATTTCTCTTAAATTAACAATTACAATTTTACCTCTAATCTCTTTCTTCCCCTTTGCTTTCAATCCTTCCAACTAACACAATGAAGTAAAAATGACTTTCCTTCCTCACTCTTCTTTTCCTCTTCCCTTTATTTTCCTTTCTTCTTACCAGACATAGTGATTGTAGACATGGCACACTTATAATTCCGCATGTGAAGTTTTCATAATGTATAGAATAATTGATTAAAATAATTAATTAAATTGTAATATTAATCATAGCATAATTAATGTATATACAAGTATATCATGCGGCTTTTTTTTTTTATTTCATATTCTTTTAAAGTTTTGGTTCCTTTTTTTCATTAGCAAAAAGTAAGCAGGGAAAGTAGCAACCGGATGAAATCTTAAACTTTTTTTTTCTTTTTCAATTTGTTTCATTTGAATTTATTTTAAGTGGGATTTTCTTTTTAATGGTGCAGTTGAGTATATGAGACTACCAGCGAGCCAATACTCGGTGCTGGATGCAGAGAGGATAGAGAGGATAGATGATAATACGTTTAGGTGCTATGTCTATAGGTTCAAGTTTTTTAATTTTGAGGTTTGCCCTGTTTTGCTTGTTAGGGTTGAAGAACAGCCTAATGGCTGCTGTATTAAGCTCTTGTCTTGTAAGGTAACTTAAAAGTTTCATTACATTGAATTTGTTTGGTTTCTCATTATCTGATTGAAGGAGAATTTGTCTAGGACTAGGTAATTTTCTTGCTTGGTTGAACTGGTTGAAAAAAAAAATTGTATTTTATATTGGTTTTTAGTGTACTTTGTCACTTCGAATATGGTAACTTTCAAGGTACTGAATACATAACTTTTGTTGAAATAACATCTTTACCAGTGTCCTTAGGGCACAGTGCTTGGAAAACCTCTTTAGATATGGAAGGAAAGAAAATAACTGGCTTTGATGTATATGTTGTGGATGTTAATAGATAGTTGATGTATTTTGATAATGTTGTAATGTTTGCTACACTGGTTGCAGCTGGATGGGTCACCAATTGTGGTTGCACAAAATGATAAGTTTGATGGTAAGCATCTTTCTGTGGCTTTTCCATCCAAGAATTCATATTTTAGTTTACATAATGATTTTTTTTTTCTTTTGGAATATTTAATTTGATGAATGTGCAAATGATAAGTTTGATGGTAAGAATTCATATTGCACGCATGATCATGCAAAATAAAAATTGTTATATTAGATCTCTTGATGATTTTGCATCTGCAACAACCAACAAGACATGTTAATTGATTGTGCAGGAGAGGTCCTCAGTTGGACCAATTCTGGTTCAGGTTTTTTATGACTTCTGTAACTGGAAGTGCATCTTGAGTTTTTGGATATCATGCGCTAAGGTTAAATAATGATAAATACAAAGTTGTTCTCAATTGTTACTGTCATTTTAGTTGAATCTTGTTGTCTTGGTGTTTTCCTTGTTCTATATATAGATATTGAACCAGGGTTCCTCAAAGTAGTATGGAACTGACATATAGCTGGGGCAGTGTCGGTCAAAGAACAATAGTACCGTGTGCATACTTTTTCTCACATTCCTTTAGAAAGGAAAAAGGCAATGAGTCTATTATGAAATTGAACATCTCAAAATTATATATGTTGGACCAATGTTTTTTTATCATATTTTGTTTTAATAGGATAAATTGAATTATGTAGGCGTCCTGCCACTTTTACCCTCATTTATTTTAATTCATTTTAAAGCTAACAGATCAACATAAGCTTTTTTTTTCAATTCAAATCAAAATCTACTGACTCTGCAACTAGTTATTGCATAGTTGCAAGCTACAAAAGGGTGGTCATGCTTATTCTATTATACAAGAATTTTTTTGTTTGTGAGGTTGCAAAATAGTTGAGTTGATATGTCTGCTTTTTATTAACAAGCGATCATATATTGATTCTGATTCCTTCTATTTAAATATAAAATCATTGCTCCTCTTGACCTCTTTGTAGCATATTTTTCTTCTCTGGCATAAGATAAGTTCCAAGTAAAGAAAAAGATGGTTGAAAAAAAATTGAATCAAAATTGGCTATTTTGCTATTTTTGAGAATAAAAAATTTTTAAGCATGTATTTGAGTCCTAACATACCTCTTTTTAACTAATTAATTTTGTATAGCTTTCATCTAGCTTGTCATTTGGTCACTGCATTTGCACTTGGACTTCACATTGGTAGACCTTTAGGTTGTCTTCTCTTCCTCTTTCTCTCTCTGACTTCCAAATGGTCATATGCTATGTTTTAACTAGTAGAAATCGCCTTATTAGCTATCTTTGTTGAAAGACTTTTTATGTGTACCTGTGTGCCAATACTGCCATCTTTGTTCTGACAAAGTAACGTTTATTTAAATTTCTAAGAAATGTGTTTTACCCCTATCATCATTAACATAATAAAATCTTTCTTTCCTACACAATCCCATTCTTCTCTGTTATTTGGATGTCACCTTGCCAATTGATTGGATATATCTAGCTCATTTGCACTTGTTTGAGTGTTTCAGCTGCCTGTACATAGTAGTTTTCTGATAAGCTAGGATGTTGACTATTTTGTGTAGCTAATCATTTTTTTTGGGGGGTTTGGGGGTGGGTAGGCGGTGGTGAATATGGTACATTGAACAATGCTCTGCCACATGATGCCAAGGAATAATATAACTTCCTTAGTGTCATAATCCATTTGAGTCAATTAGACCTAAATTAAAGTGCAATGGTTCTTTCAGGAGTGCTTTGACACTGATTTGATATGGGAATGCAGCTTCTATGGTGAATCAAATAACTTGTGATACCAACCGAAGTGGCTCATTAGTTCAAGAACTTACATCAGATGCAATTATTGAGGTATCATTTGCAAATTATTCCTTTTTATCACCGTGGCATTTCATAGAAGGGCATCTTTTTCTTGCTGTAATCTGTGTTGTTCTGTTTAATCTAGGTTAGCATTGAGGTTCCTTTTGCGTTTAGACCAATTCCATTGGGAATGATTGAATCAACTGGGACACAAGTCCTTGAACAAATACTTAGGCTAATGCTGCCCCGCTTTATGGCACAGGTTTGTAGAATATTACTTAAATTCTTTTGCACTGACTATGAAGAAGCTGGATTGTTGATGATTTTGTGTTCTTCACTTATGCATTGTGTTCCATATGCTCGTATAGCTCCTGGGTGTTTTCATGCTTGTTAAATTTGAAAGACTATGCTTGAGCGTTAATATGCAGAACCTCATTATTCACTTGTTTTAACCTCCCTAAGTTTTCCTATCAATATCAAGAACTTTTTCAAGAGATAAGGTGAATCATAGATCTAAACAATCATGATGTTGCAAAGGAATTTTGTGTTCAAAAGTGAAGAAGACGGAATGACAATTTTACTAGCAATCTAATTGGCCTACATGAAGTGGAATGTGGATATGTAAATTTAGTCTGTGGGCAGATTGAGTTTTTCTCAGATAGGTTATGCTAAATCTCATTAGTAATAACTGCAGTCAGTATTTTGTTGAATGGATGAACCAAATATCATTTAGCCATTTAGCAATAAAAGTCTGGTATGGTGGTAATTCATAATAATCTTTGGCTGTTGAAAGTAAGGTGTATAGTGGAGTACTAAAAGTGGCAATATTCTGCTTTTGGCTGCCTTCAATGATTGTGGATGGTCTGTCATCACTATTGCAATGGTTGCTAAAGCATTTAGTCAATTAGCAACAACATGATCAACATGGTGCAAACAGACTAACTCAATCAGTCTGTACTTGTGGCTCTATGTATTTGATGCACGTATCCACTTTTTGCATTATGTTCGAAGAATTATATGTGAATTTTGGAGTAATCATGATGCCTTACTGTTTTAGCAAATTTGTTTTTTTGTTTTCAGCTATTTATAGTTCACTGTCTAGACCCTCATATCTGTGGCCCATGAGGTTCAATTTTCAAATCAAAATTTATATTGGATTATCACATTAATGATATCTGTCAAATAAATAGAAAGTAAAAGTGTTATATTTTTGTTTTGAGTGTTTAATTTATTTGTTAATGGTTGAAATCATGCTTAGGAAATTATTTCTTGGAATTGTCCTTTAGATTATCTATAAGCTTGTAGTTCTTGGAAGCCTCTACTTTTTCATTGTGAAGTTTAGCCAAGAGTCAGGTTTATAATGCTTATATGAGTGGGAATGATGTTAGAGAAGCCCTTTGGTCTGAAACTATTTTCTCAGCAGGTTTCATTTTTGGAATGAGTTTTTCCTCTTAAACAAATCAAGCATTTACATGATTAGATGAATGGCATCAACAAATAGCTGCTGGTTGAATGGTGTTCCAGACTATTCTTTTTTTGTTTGGTTTTAGCCATCCTTGCTGACTGCTGACTCCCATTTGCAGCAAGTTATTATTGAAGTAGCATACTACTTTACCGGTATGAATTATGTTCAATTTATCAGATTAAACTGTATGGACTGGTTAGTTGTAAGTGGTGCTGTACATCACCAGAAAGCTGTCTTTCTGGACATATTTCCTTTGAAAAGATAAAAGAGGTTAGAGATAAATTGCAGATGGGGAGAAGAATAATGCATGCTAGAGCAAGAGAAAGACAAAAACAGCGAAAAATGGTGGCTGCAGCAGGGGAGAGGAGCAGGAGAAACAGCTATCATCCACATAACTACTGGATGAATGTTTTAAGGATTTCTAATTGTATGGATCAGATTGTGAAACACAGTTGGGCTCTACATCACATTCCTTAACTATTAAGTGATTTGTTCATTGTGGAATATGTGATTATCGGGTGCTAGCTGCACTTAAAGGAAAAGGAAAGATAGGGTTTAGAAAATGCTAGATTGGTTTAGTTATTTTTTTTTTTTTTTGTAGTACATGGTCAGTTTTCAGCATTTGATTTTGCTCTTTGGCTCCAGAAGTTTGAAGAATTGAAGTCTCCAAAATGATAAACAGTTAAGGTTGACAATCAATACTTTGTATGTGTGACATGCATTAGAAAAGAATTGTTTGCTTGAAGAATAATTGAAATAGCTGCTGACATTTAAAATGCTCTTGGATGCAGCATGAGTGTCCCTTATTATTTCTTCTTTTCCCTTCTGAGGGTAGGGGAAAGTCACAATTTGCATGGGGAGGGCCAGAGGGGGGACAAGAGTACTGAATGAGCAAATTATGCTGTATACAATCATGTTGAGAATTATGAAATGATACTGTTTTCATTTTTTCTTAATGTGACACTTGCAACGATTGCTGCGTCCTCTTGATTGGTTTGTTTCTAAGTGCAAACTCTGCAAATTGTAATATGAAGATATGAAGCAACAGATCCAACTTACACAAATGAGCTTTCTGCTTTTGAAAGACAGTTCTGATATACTTTCATTGTTTTGCAGCTTGTTAAAGACTATCAAGCATGGGCTTCTGGTGATGCCTCAAGGCAACCTCTTGGAACTGGTGAGATTTGAGATTTAAGAGGGAAAAGATTTACTTGCACTCTCTTCAAAATCATCTGCTTCTTCAATTTTGCCAGCATATGTAATTGTACGATAGGCGCATGTCAGAATATCTCTGCTCTAGGTGCACCGATTTACTTGAATTTGTTTTCATTAGGGAGGGAAAAATCATATAAGATATTCTTTGTATTTAATGTGAACGACAGATTCTAATTACAACTTCCTGTAGTCCCAGTTTCACTTCAATCTATTCCAATGATGATTGGAATTCTTATGACTGCTAACTTTTTCAAATTTTGTTCATGTATGAGAACTTTCTTTGTGTCGTCTTTTGATTTTTTAGTTGGATAAATAAGGAGAGATCACTAGGCGGCATATACAACATCGACAAATTTCTTTTCAAACGGTGCATTCATCAATAGAGAAACATTGAGATGATGCAGGAAATGAAATTTTAGATTGAAAATTGACAACTTTCCTGCATCCTGCTACAATATTCATGGCTCTACATTTAGCAAGAGCAGATTTGTTTGGATGGAGGCAAACCCATTAGGACAGGAGAATAGAAGCAAACCCAGCCTGATTCATTTCTCTAGGAAAACAGAGACACCCTTAATAGAGTTGTGGGGAACATGGACATGGTTGGAGTAGCAAAAGCCAAACCTTGAGGAATGCATGGTTTAGGTGGGACTAAGATGCTTGTTTAAACACAATTTTCCAACTTTAGCTCAACTTTTCGTTTTTCTTTGGATACAACTGAATAAAGCCGAAAGGAAGGAGACTTTTTGGTATATTTGATCTTTAACTTTATATTGAAAAGGTAACAATCACTAGATTAAAGCTTTTGGTATAGCTGCCTCACCTGTAAAACCCCATCGTCTTTGATTCATATTTGAAGGGGGTTATTAGGAGATTATATTTGATGCAATATTTTTAATATATTCTCAGGTCATCAAAACATACCAGTTCATTAATGAAGTAAAAATAAAAATTTTTAAAAACTTAATGGTATATTTACTATTTAATGGACACATAAATTAAATTTTTTTAATATCTTTTTCTCACGATTCTCTCTTTAATCATTCTATTAAAGGCAATATATTCTCACTTTATCTTTGAATATCACATTTTGTTGATCTGACAGTGTAACTGTCAATGCATCATAATATATAATCACCAAGTGACTAAGTCGTAACCTAAATTTGACCCACCGACACCATAGCATTAAGCAAGCTACTAGTCTAATAAGATTAAAGTTGGGCGCTGCCTTTACTTTGTATGTTAAGTTAACAAAATAAGTACAACATCTTCAATTAAGTAAAGAAAAAAGGAGAATATTTTCAATCTTAAAGGGAAAGATTTGATGTGTGCTGTCGAAATCGGTCGGACAGTCAGTTTGTTGGGGCGGTTTAACAATTTGCCATTAGAATGGATGGAAGATATTATGGAGGCAAAGAGGAAGTAATTAGATTTCCAGTAGACTAAGTAGCAGGTGATTAGGTAGGGCCATGGATATCTCACCAAATCTATACAATGTCCCCCTCTTCATCAGTAGACTCCATAACCAAATAGAGCAAGACAAGGAGAGGCTTCCAAATGACCCCAAAATGACAATCAAGTCTTTCACTTCACATTAGTGGTAGTGTTGAATAAGGCACACTTCCTTTTTTTTTTGTCAATTCCAGGGCTTTCCCAACACTGCCTAATTTCCCTTTGGAAAATCCAACAGGAAAATGCCATTGTCACAAAGGAGGAAAAATGAGAATAGAATTAGACATTTTGACGTTTTCATGCAATCGTTTTTCCTTTTATGTTGGTTCTTGTCTAAACAAATCCCTTCTTCTCCTCTCTCAGCTACTCTACTTCCATATAAACAGGTTAGTTTGGCTTAGTATTTGGTCCTAGAATTCGAAGACAGTCAAGTATTTTCATTTGAGATAAAATTGTTTGCGTTATTGTCCTATATCTGGTGATGAAATTTGCGGTTTCACAAAAGGAAATATTGAAGCATTGCTTCAGCATGTACTCTATGATTAGGAAGATTGAAAAAGGAAAAAACAAAGAGTAGTGAAAAAGGAAAAGACAAATAGCATAAAAACCCACAGAGAGGAGAAGCATGGTGGTGAAAAAAGGAAGAATAAAGAGGGACATGTTGTCATTCTCATCCTGCTTCAGTGACATGAGGATATGAGGATTACAACAAAAGCATGGTACTGTGTTGCTTTATATTGAACGTGAAAGATGAAAGATGGATTGGGTGCGTGACGATGTTAGGTCTAGTGTTTTAGGAAGTAGACAGAGAATTTTAAAAAATCTCACATCGAGCAAGTAAATAATTTTTAAGTGGTGGTATTATAAATCTTATTCAGTTAGTTTTTTAAAAAGATAGTAATATTTTTATGATAATTAATTTTTTTTTGAAGTTTTATGAAAAATTAAAAAATCACTAGTACACGGATGTAAATGAGGAAGGTATCTACTTTTTTTTTTTAAGATATTCGATTTTGAATTCGTTTAATTGAGAAGGTAATCGAACTCTATTAAAACTAAAATAAAATAACATAAAACACTATCCAAAACTTAACCTTAACTCGAACCTTGTATTATACCCGTATAATAGCAACACATTTACATCGTTACACTAGTAGGACAAATTGAGTTAAAATTTTTAAGCAAAAAATCTGGATTTTTTTTTTTGGCTTTGGCACGATAATTCGGAAATTTTCTTTCTAAACTTCTCTACAAACCTATGTACTTTGCTAGAAAGAGGAAGAAAGGAAATACTGTTAATCTCATCCACATAAAACATGTGAAAATGACTGTTAACTAATTCTCATTTATGAGTGAAGTCATTGCTTGGCCTAAAAAATAAACAATTTCTAGTTCTTTTTTTTCAAAATAATAATTAAATTATCTGAAAAAAAAAGCTGTGTATTATTCCCATGGATACAATGCCATTAGATTTGTTTAAAACAAGTTTACATAGTTTAAAAATTAACTGTGTAGTAATTTCACATATTTCAAAATAAAATATTTCTTTGATAATAATTATATTTTTAATAATTTCATTTTTAATAAAATATCAAATGTCACCTTAATTAGAAAAAACTCAATTAAGGTTACCAGTTGCTTATATTGAGTATTAAAATACTCAGACTCGATTTATTTCGATTATCGAACTGAATCCAATTTGTGAATTAACTTATCCAAATTTGCTTGAATTAATTGCAGTCTTATTCTGTTCCATCACGAGAAAGAAAATTTAGAAAAAAAAAAAAGAAAAAGAATACAGAAAGAGCCTTAATTGTCGACTGCCAGCTCAGTTTTGCATGATAGCCCAAAGATGGCATGGAAAGAATTGGGAGTTGGGCCAAGGATTTAATGCTTGTCGTAGCATGAAAAGAGATACAAAGAATTCTGTTGACAATCTAGCCAAGCACAAAGTGGTAAGCCTATATCCAATTATTTATAAAACTTCAATTAGCAAATCAACAAAACACAAGAAGCATGAAGGGCTCAAAGGAGAGAAAAAAAGCAGCACTGTTTTCCTTTCCCTATTTTTGCTAACAGAGATGGCATATTATTCCTCACACCAGTACTAGACACTGGAAACTCCCAAGTGATATATCAATGTTGCCTTGGACCCAATCATACAGTTCTTCTTTCATTTCCAACTCTCAAATAAATAAATAAAGTCGATCTTGTCTGGATGATAAGAAGGAGATCTTGAAATCTCGAGGTTGCAAATTCAATTCCCATCATGTGAATTTATGTTGGATTTTATCTGATTATATGCTAAACTTATTGATTTATTTGTTTGGTTTCTTACATTGGATGTGATAGTTTATAATATCATTGTATGCAAGTTTTACTTGTTAAGGTAATCTCATAAAGATATTAAGAATTGAAAATCCCTATCAATAACTTAGGATTCTGATCTTAGTTTCTACACCTTTGAAACCCTAAAAATAACCATCAAAGAGACAATGTGATCTGTTTACTAGACAAAAGCCACCAACGGTGACCCATTGTTATTGTCCATGGTAGACCAACCCTCAATGTAACTCCAAAGGGTGCAATTCCTTGTGGGAGAAATGATTTTCTGGATTCTTGGGGATGGAGTTTTGCTAAAACCTTAGAGAATGATGGGAGACATGGAGAGGGGACAACTTGCATGGAGATGGAAAATTTTTGAGTGACGCTTAACCTAACATTACTTAAAACTCTTTTCTTTATCTCAATGCCCTTTGTCTGCATTCTAATGGACATACATAAATAATTGTCCTTCAATTAGGGTTCAAACACTTATTATACCTACCATGTGGTTTACTACTTTAAGGTTAACATATATATAATACATGCCCACACACATACAGCATTTTCTAATGCATCTCTCTGTTACTTTTAGTACTATATTTTTATAGCCAATTTACATAATATTAATACTAGTTTTTCTTTGAAAATTTCAGAATCCCAATTAGAAATTGAAATTCTGATTCGAAGATTAATTTTAAATTGAAATCCTAAGGGAGACAAGTCGAATTGATAAGATGAGAAAGGTTATCTCTTGTTGTGTATTTCAAGAATCAATGATTCTTCTATGTACTAAAAAAAAAATAAAAATAGTGTTGATAAATAAATATATTAAGATCTTCAAATTACAAATGTAAACAAATATATCAAAAACATTGATAAAAATGATAACTCATCATGTCCAACATTACTATTGATGCTTATAAATTTGTAATTCAAGTCTCTCAAATATGAATGATGATAATTAATAATGTATGGGCGCATTTGCTTATTACTAATTAATCTTCAAGTATGGTAAATATGAATTAAAATACTAATAGCATGTTTGGCCATTCTCCCTTTATTCCCAAAGAATTTTGGTTCATTTATTTGGTTGAGAAATAGTCAAAGGAATAGTCATTCCATAAGAATGACTATTCTCCAAAATCCTTTAAAACTAAGGAATAGCTAATACCACCCTCTCCCATGGTATTAACTATTCCATGATTGAAGAATAAACTCAAAAAGTAATAAAGATAAAAATAACCTTTACAAGTTTAAAAAATTACAACTTTATTTGTATAAAATATTATTTTCTCTCTCTCCTCATTCTCTCCCTTGATTCCAACTTTTAATAAAATATTAATATTTAAATATCAATTATTAATAAATAAATTATAAATTATTCCTATTTAAAACAAAATAAATTAAAAATAAATAAACATAATATCATTTAAATTATATAAACAATATTAATAATTAAATCATCAATTATTAATATTTTAAATAATACCAATTATTAATATTTAAAAATAAAATAAAAATAAATCATAATAATATTAAATTAAATAAAATATTAATATTTAAACTATCAATTATTAATATTTTAAATATATTAATCAATTATTAATTTTTAAAAATAAAATAAAATAAAAATTGATCATAATAATATTTAAATTAAATTAAAATATTAATATTTTAAATATAATAATTAAATATAAATAAAATATTAATATTTAATTATCAATTATTAATATTTTTAAAAAATAAAATAAAATAAAAATTACTCATAATAATATTTAAATTAAATAAAATAATTTTTTAAAATTATTTAAG